>NC_037677.1:26481984-26629484 GCF_003255815.1 Theropithecus gelada | reverse complement strand
CAACCCGCAGCCAGATAGGACTCTTTGGTTCCCTACCCCCACTCCTAGGCCTTATGTAAGTGCGGATGGAGAAAGCTAGTTACATTGGCCGTCCTGTCTTAGAGGTACTGGCACCTTGGGGCATTCTCGCTCTTAAAGATACTTACTCTGAATTATTTCTAGTTTTACAATTTCTCTTCAGCGACTGCACCGAGTACCAGCTGCGAGGTTGAACAAATACCAGTTGAGTACTCCCTGGCGGACCTCTCTGGGAAGAGCCCGCACCCTCCTAGCTCCTTTCTAGGAGGATCCCTTCTAGCTGCTTTCCTGTTTGAGTCGCTGGACGTCTCCCAAACAGCTAGTTAGTCGCCTATCTCTGGAGTGCAAGCGTTTGGAAGTGGATTTAGGGTGAGTCTAGCTAGGGGATGTTTCTAGAAGTAGTTTGATAAAACCTAGTTCGGCAAGCGTTGGCATTCGGATTGTAAAAATACAGACGTGCATTGGCATTGGGCAACTCAAAAAAATTGTATCTCCTGGCGCTTGTCAGTGACATGATAATTACAAATTTTAAAACAAGCCACTTCTACGCGAAGGACGCCTGGCTGCAACCCCACACCTCACACCGGTGCATATAATAAAATATTAGGGTTCAACAGCTGGCATGTGTGGCAATAGCAGATGTGTGACACCTCGAAGCGATTATCTGGAAGTTTTTCCATACTTCTGAAAACACACTTGACGCCTCATTTCTTTGATGGCCGCTCAATAGACACCGGGAGATGGTAGCTGGGCCACCCCTCCCAAGAGTTCTTCTTGCGTGCAGCGCTTTCATCCAGGGCTTGAATTGTGTTGTCAAAGTTTAGCAGACAAGAGGAGGGGGCATGAGAACGGGAGGGTGTCTTGAAAAGTCTTGGAAATCGGTGTATTTTGCAGGTGTAGAAGTGCCTAATAACCATGGCTAGTGCGCGCTCCCCAATGGCGAGGGTATGACAGGGACAGCTGGCTCAGTTTTCAGTGTGAAAACACCCCCTCGGTGGACCAAACACAACGACACTGACCTTTCTTCGGGGGGAACCAGGGATGTGCCTTTGACTGAATTAGCCATAAAGACGTCTTGCTATGACTTTTGTTCCCCACGAAAGCAAAGAAATATTGCGTTTAATATGAGAAGTACTGTTCACAGCTTTTCCGTGCCCCTTAAGAAATATTACAGTGCTGATTTACTGGCCTTCTACCGAGTTGGCCCCAAGGGCGGCTGGGGGTGGTGGGGTGGGGACGGTGCAGTGAGGACAGAGGAGGAGGCGGAGTCAGAGAGCTAAAGTGCCTGTTGCCTGTTTCCAAAGTTCTCTCTTTGCAACAGCAAATTTATCAATCTTTTCATCTGACAATACTTTGAAATATATCATTGTCATCTAGAGTTGTTTGATAGATTATCTGCAGGCACACAGCCTTTTTCAAGGTCAAGTTGAAGATTCTTGTTTGCTGTTTAACTGGGTTGTTTCAAAACTCAGAACAATGCCTGCCTGTTAAATTTTCACTTGTTCTCATGGGGCATTAGAAAGCAAGTTTTCCTATTGACCGGATCTCTCGACATTTCATCCTCTTGAGCTAAATTCAGCAAACAAGGCTTAGGAATGAAATCAACAGAAGAATAAATGAGATTTAATCTTAGCATTTGCAAATGCTAGAGACATTAAGTGGTCTTTCATATCTGCTCAAAGTGTGTACTAATTTTTGTCTGCATGTTGCAGGCTGGTTATGGCCAAACACATCTCAACTTTGACTTTATTGCAGTGGGAAGCAGCGAATACACTCCCCTAAAGCAGAAAGGCAAAGAAATTGTGGCCACTCTTGTTTTTGCCAATGCATAACCTGTTGTTCTAAAGGCATTTTAAAATAAAGTCAGCTGCTTCTAAGTCATTATGTTTTATAGACATATTTATTTCTATTTTTTAGTGGAAAGACTGGCTTCACAGTTTTCTCTATATCTGCGATGATTGATTTTTTTTATTCAACTAACTTTTATTTACCTTGCAATAATGTTCTGGACCAATGTGATAAATTACAGATATGCAAATTTCTTTCAATGGTGTTGTAAGTGTGTCTAGCTGGAGCTGAATAACTCCTTGCAAGTCAGTCTGTGCGCGCTCAGGACCCCAGGGAGCTGATCAAAGCACCCATTCTCTTTCATCCCCAGTATTCTCCTCCAAACTATTTCGATACAATATGTTTCCATGATGCACTTAATGTGCTAGGGACATAGAACTCATTACAACCTAGCTAGTTCTGCGGACCTCTTTGTTCCGCGGCAGAAAGTCAAAGAAAAAAGGAAAAGCGCTGCCAGTTGCCAGCTTTCTGAAATGCTAAAGCATGCGTCATTTTTCACCAGGTCTCGTCTTGATATCCTCAAAAGACAAACTATGAAACCGGCCTCAGCCCTTTCTGGCATTAATTACACTGCTGTCCAGCCGATCTGTTTTTCCTATTATATGCATTTCTCAGCAGGGATTTTTTTTTTTTTTTTTTTTGCAAGACTAATGCAGCTGCAAGTTAAACTATGAATGCATTTTCATTACTATGGGAAAAAAATAAGTAAAAAGGATGCAAAACGTACAGCAAAACTTTTGAAGGGCTTCTGATGGACAACAGATATAGGGCAGGACCTGGGTGATCTGCAATTTCTCCCAACCTGACATTGGCTGAGAGCCTCAGAAATTTCCAATACCTCCAGGGTTCTGTGGAGACCTTTGTTGTGCCATTTGAAACTCTGCTTTGGTATCCAGATAAATCTTGAAGGTTCAAGTTTCTATTAAAGCGCTGAAATGAAGCAGTTTGATATTGCACCCAACCAGGAGGCTGCTTTCAAGGAATTTCTGTCCAGGACGATGGCACAGAGGATACAAATTTTATTTCATTTCCTCCGTTTCTTGTAGGGTTGATTGGTTGGTGGAAATGGCTGGCAGCCAGTTCTGGGAAAGATTCCAGACCTGACTCCGATTAACCCTCTCTGGTGAAACTCTGCTGGAAACCAACTCACCAGCAATTGCCATTAATCTACTTACTAATTAAGCCAATTCATTTCTAAAGGAGAAAAATTCCTTTCTTTAGCCAAACTGATGGGAGGAAATTTGAAAGAAGCGCCAAACTGTGTAACTGTAATTCAGCCAAGGACTGCTAAAACAAGGTGTTGATATATAGCAGCAGATTTAAAACAAGTTTCTAGGGCAACACTCCTTTGGAGACAGCGGCATATAGTGCATAGTAGATGAAGCTCGAACAATGCTCCACAGCGCTGTACCATCCTGTGTACTTGCGTTGAAAATAACATGTCTCTCTCCAATTAAATCGTGTTCCTTTTACGCACAAATAAATCGCCTCTGCAGCTTTCTTTTGAACTAAAGTATATCAGCTTTATGTGACAACTACCATAAATATATTTCTTGAGACTTAATAAATAACTTTAGAATTCTGTAATCCAGAGCCTACAATTCAGATACAGGCTCTTAACAAGGCCTTACTTGTAGTTAGGGGAATAGAAAGAACCAAGTTGGACATTACGCATGGAAGAAAAGCAAACCCGCCTTTTGGTAAACGGTGTCTGGCATTCAGCAGAATCTTGGTTTGCATCCTTACCAGGAAGCAAAACTCCAAAGAGTTTCCCTACTTATTAAAGAATTTCTGACAGTCTTTAAGATGCGGCTAGGTGCCCTGTGCCGACGTAAGATAAGAATGAATCTTCCTTGAGGAAATGTACGATCTCCCTCTAGTCTTTATGACCCACCTTCATGGGGACTAGTTATTGGGTGAGGAGACAGCAAATTAGGTTGATGTTTTTGGTATAGAAAGACTGTATGAATTAGAGAGGGAGTCAAACTTTTTAATTAAAGTCCGTTCCTTCCCACTCTTAGACGCCTGGGCTCTTCTGAGTCCCGGGAGCACCTGAATGGATGTGGTCGCCCCGCAGGGTCGGTGCGCCCTGCTCACCCAGCACCAGTCAGCGCTTTCCTTAAAGGCGTGGAAAGGAGGGCGCATAAGGCACGCATTGAGGTTTATTCCAGCACAGTGCTGGTTAATGTACATAATCTGGAAAGATTAAACAATTAGTTTAGAAAATCCTTGGAGATAGTATCCTTTGAGAGGGAGGCACCTTACACCAGGATGGTGAGGCCACTCTTTCTGTGGCCCCGTCTGTGCAGCCCAGGCTTCTGCTCAGTTAATCAACAGTCTCCGCGGGGCTGCTCTGGCGCATGGGTGCTTCCTCCAAGGACTCTTCTTTTGGGGATTCCGACAACTTCCCTAAACGTGAAGAAAGGTGGACAGACATAAACTTTGTTTTACTTACCATACACAAACCACTCCCCACTCTTCCCCCATAGCATTTTGCATCATCTTTTTAGTGGGTGCTCCCAGCCCTGGCCCTAGCTGGGAGCCTCTTCAGGAACCTGGAAGAGAGGTGGTGAAGGAGGTAGGGCAGGCAGGCAGATTATCCTTGGCCTTCTAGACAGCGTGTGCCAGCCAAGCTTTGCTCTGAGACAGTCTGCAGCTCTCCAGCAGCCCCAGACTGCAGGAATGGTCTTAGCTGCCCCTGATAAAGGCCTGTACTCAACATTCTACTGAAGCCATTGTAACAGAATAAAAAAAAGTGGGAAGAGTTGTCTGTGTTTGGACCCAGGGATTTGATTTTTCCAAGATTTAAATTTCCATTTGCTTTGCAATCTTTCTTCCATGTGAAATAGAAAATTATGAATGAGAAGGAAAGAAAACCACATTGGCCCTGGGCTCTGAAACTGGGGAATGGGAAGATGTCCCCACCCCCAACCTCAATGGTTTGGGCTCTCTGCCCTGTGGGGAGGAACATTTACCTGGTGCGTAAATTGTGAGGAAAGCGTTGGGGGTCTGAGACAGGAAAGCCACAACATGGGATGTGATGTTCCAGCTTTGAAGGGGAACAAAGGCCCTGGGCTAATCCCACTGAAAGCCGGGAGCGTGGAGAAGGCAACAAAGCATTGCAGCCTGCGGTCACCGGTAGGTGTCAATGTGGACACTTACAGCCAGGCAATGGGAGAGGGGAACACAGAGGAGCCAGGCTGTCATTCCAAGGCTTAACATGAACAAAGATAAAAACGTGACAACCTCGGATTTCAATGGTTGGGAGGTTCAAAGTGGAGTGCTCCAGAGCCTATCTGGGTCAAGTCTTTTCTGCAGAAGGGCCGTTCTTTTTCTAGTCGAGTACCAACCAGGAAAGCCCCAAGGGCCTTTTCCCAAGGTAACTTTTCTTACTCAAAGCTTTCTTTAAAGTAATGTCCAATACTACGCACTGCCATAAAGATACGGAGCTTGTGAGATGCCTGGAAATAGCAAAAAGGGCCTTGTTTTCTGCACCCCAAAAACTCCAGGAGGCTTCATTCAGTCTTTACGAACTTGAACAGGCTACCTAAACTTTCTGGATAAGCTTCGTGTATTCTTTTGCACACTTAACGAAAAGAAATGAAATTCCCTTTTATAAAACTATGCATACATGTAGATGAGTCAACGGGTTCCATAATTTAGAAAAGTACACATCTTACAAAGAAGTTCTGGTAGTACAATGTTGAAGGAATAGTGGAAACTTGCTAGAGTTAAATATACTGGAGATTTTAGTCTATTAGAAATCAGCAGACAAGGAATTTACCAACAAATAAATCTCCTGAACAATCTGGGAAAGATAATTAAGAATCTTCTAGTAATACAACTCATTAACAAAGATTATCTTAGAAAATCAATAAATGGACATGATAAATTATGTTTATATGAATAACTCAGAAACATTCCTTTTTTAAAAATTCTATCACTAAAACCAAAATACAAGTTAAAAAAATCATAACGTAATAAAATTCTGATTTGCTTTAGTTGAAGTAAGTCTCCTAAATAATAATAAAAAAAAAGGATGTAAATATCCTTAAAAGACTAATGACATTTCACAGGTAATGCAATTTAGAAAGAAACACTTCCATGTTTTCTTTTCCAACAATGTGCATTTTTGTAAACTGCTATAAATTGCAATTCAAAAGCACTGATCTCGCCATCCCCAATCATTTTTTATACTGATCAAATGAATGCAGATACTCCCATTTGGGAGGGGCGACATGACATTTCACTTGGCAGTTCTAAACAGGTCACAGACCTTTCACAGACCCTAAGGCAGTGGGAGGGAGCTCTTTACTAAACCGTGTAACCAAATCAAACCAATGGTTACCCCTTTTCAAAACCAATGGAATGGTTTGCACAATGCTATTCACATAGCAGTACAGAAACTGAAAGGATGGTCATCCAATGGAAATTTCTTTCCTTTTGTTTAAATTTGCAGAGCTCAAAAAGTAATACTTGAGGGAAAACAATTACATGTGCTATGATAAAAATAATAAACAATACACATGCATTTTTGTTGGCACCACAGGGCTCAGCTGTAACTGTCCATTTGTATGTATATATATGCACATGTATGTATGTATATGCATGTGTATTTATTGAAGATGTTGCTTTGTTTGAAACCTTCAGCACAAAGACACAACAATGCTGCCCTGGAGATGACCTATTGCTTTCAAGTTGCTTGAACACATCAGAATTTCCATTGTTAGGGTTGATTAATTGAAACTGATAAGTTACCATGAATAAAGATTGTTTTTCTGTTTAATGTGGTGGGCTTGATTTGGTAAATGCCTCATTCATGTAGCTTTGCAGTGCAGCATATGGGTAAAAGTCATTCAGTATCACAAACATATACAATTTATTATGCTTGTATGGGCACAGCCAAAGCCCTTTCTATTTTAATGACAAAGTTTCAATGAAAAATTTCATTTAAAGAGTCACTAGTTACATGAAGTGTGATTTTGTAATTTATTCTTTGAGTTTCCAGCTCTGACTTTCTGTGGATAATTTAAAATATATAATATTTTAATATAGTTTTAAAAAGGTATATATCTCCAAGTTATGCCCCAGCATTAGTCATTGGAAAAAAAGCAGAATCTACCTTAAATGTTAGCAGACACACATGAAGAGAAAGCACTGTCATCTGATGCCACCTCTGTGCCATACACTTGATAAAGTTACTATAAATGTTTCATTGTGAGGTCACCAATTATAGCTCACACTGCCCAGTTTACAAGAAAATGCAAAGGGGCTTGTTTGGTGAATAACATGCCAACTTCTTAAAGGCTTTTTTTTTTTTTTGTCTTAATGAAGGAAGTCAGAAGCCAACATTTTGAAAATAATTTAGGGACTATCATATGAAAAATCCCAGTGGACTTATTAATGTTTTTCACCATTTAATTACTGTGAACTTCCTTTACTGGAAAGCTGATGTCACTTTGAAAAGTGTTAACTACATTAAAAGCGGTCACGAATATTTACCAATAAAGGGAAGGTTGGTAATTTTTGTAATGATGCTGTACAAAAACTTTTATTTTTTTGCCTTTTTCATTTAGGTTGCTCAGGTAGTAATGAAAAATATGAAAGACATGCTAATGAACAAATGAATAGACTGTACTAAACTATCAAAGAGATAGTTACCGTATTCAGCCTTTAATGTCTCATCAAATAAATTCTCTGGTCATTCATGTCCATGAAACAGTTCAAGTTCATCCAACATTTCTCAATTAAATTAGATGGGTGATTTCAGTTCAGCCCTTCTGGAGAGTAATAAACCACATCGGTCACAGTTGACCACAGCTAGCATGTGTTTAATAAAGGGCTGGATGTCCATTGGAAAGCTAATCAGTACACCGGCACTTGTAAAATTCCCTCCTGCATTTTGAAGTGATAATCTGTATCTAATTTTTAAAGAAAAATTTACTTTCCTTTCACTCTTCTGAGGCCAATTTCTTTTCTGGACCTGAATAGAGATCACTGGTGAAATGGGACCAAACAGCTTTGGTATGTGTACAACAAAAACCCACCTCTTTGTAGAACATAACAAATTATGCAATGTTCACAGATGCGCTTCACATTGTGCCTTTTGTGAGAAAATGAAGGCCCAAGTCTATTCCCCACCCCCCTCTTTATGAAAGACCGGGCTGCCAATGCAATCTGTTCTAATCCTAGAGAAAAATAAACACTCTTAATATGGAAGCTTTAGGTAGTTGTCTCTAACAGGATTTTCATTTGAACGTTTGGTCTATGCAATTTTTGCACATATGAATTTGAAGTTACAAGCAGCTATTTTTTCTTATGAACAAGTGAACAATTTGGAGCCTAAGGATTGAAATGTTAACTGCTCCTGTAACTCACCTGTAACACACCTTGACATCTGCATATTTAGTGGAAATGCTGTTATCACACAGTTTTATGCTTGAATTTATCGGTTCCCAAAGAAATGCAGTAGCATTTCAGTCATGGTTTTAAAAACATACACACTGAAAATATTTAAAATTTTGTTTCTGTATCTTGGTTTCTGATTATTCTTATGGGAAAAGTGGTTATTAATATATAATTCTGAATAGCAAGGTAGCGATTTCTGCAGAAATGGTGAAGAATGCAGACAGACCTCCTGAGGCCCACCTTACCTCATGGGACTTCCACAAATCCTGGTCTGACTTTTACAGAATGTGCTAGTCATTGAGTGACTGTCTTAGAACATAAATTCCAGGCACTGAGAAAAATCTCTGTATCCTCAGTGCCTCGCCTAGGGTTTGCTTAGGTATTCATAAAGACTGTGGAATGAATGAGTGAATGGATTAACAAACAGAAGGTAAAACCTAGAAGGCTAAGTAGTGTGTTCCACTTATTATCCACAGCCTTGGCAGTTCCCTCACACATTGACTCTGGTCTTGGCCCTGTGACTTGCTTTGGCTAATGGGACAAGAGCAAATGTGACCCCAGCAGAGACCTGAACAATCCTTGTGCATTGGAGCCTGCTCTCTTGCTGTTCTGGAGAACTCTGAGACCATCATGAAAGCAAGCCTGATTTAGCTTACTTGATAATGAGAGACATGAGGTCTGGTTACCCCTGTCACCCCAGCAGACAGCCAGCACAAGGCCATCAATGACCAGCTGAACATAGAAGCTCAGCGAGACCAGGCAGAAGACCCACCACCTAGACGAAGGCATGTGTGCAGGAACATGTCCTTGGGACAGCATGAAACAGCAGGGAACTGCAAGTCATTTGTGACCACCAGGTTAGAAAGCTCACATAAGGGAGAGGCAGGGGTTATGAATGGTCTTGTAGGCAAAACTGAAGAACTTGATTTTATCTTGAAAGCCACAGAGATCTGCTGAAGGATTCAGCAGGAAATAACAGTGTGAAAAAGTGAAGTGAAATATAAAATAATTAGCAACCTCAACATTGAAGACACAGAGCTGGGGCAAAACTGATCAACCAGGAGAGACTGAGAAGGGCACTCTGAATAGGAGGAGGAGAACCAGGACAGGTTGATGTCTTGGAAGTCAAGAGGAGAGCGTTTTGAGAATTAAGGTGAAGGATACAACGTTTCAGTTATGTGAGATGAATAAATTCTGAAGATCTAATGTACAGCAGAGTAACTATAGTTAACAATACTGTATTGTATACTTGAAATTCGCTAAGAGGGTAGGTAGCTCTTAAGTGTTCTCATCATAAAAGGAGGAGGAGGGAGAAGGATGAAGGAAAAAGAAAGGGAGAGGAAGAAAATGGTGAAATTATAAATATGCCAGTTAGCTTGACTGTGGTGATCATTTCACTTAAGTATATATAATTTTTATTTGTCAATTATATCTCAATAGAGCTATTCACAAAAAATTTAAGGGGCCAGGCACAGTGGCTCACGCCTGTAATCCCAGCACTTTGGGAGGCCGAGGCATGTGGATTGCTTGAGCTCAGGAGCTCGAGACCAGACTGGGCAACATGGCGAAACCTTGTCTCTACCAAAAATACAAAAACTTACTGGGCGTGGTGGTGCACACCTGTGGTCCCAACTACTTGGGAGGCTGAAGTGGGAGGATCACTTTAGCCCAGGAGGTGGAGGTTGCAGTGAGCCGAGATTGCACCACTGCACTCCAGCTTGGGCAATACAGCCAGACGTTGGCAAAAAAATAAATAAATAAATAAAAAATTAAGGAATGCTTAGCAGTAACAAAATCCTGGGGTGAGGTCAAGTGAGATGAGGACTAGAAATTGTATTTGCCATTTGACAAATTCTGGTGACCCAGTGGATGGCAGTGCCAGAGGGCAATGAAGCCAGGAGGAAAGTGGAGGAAACTGGAGCCAGAGAAGGGTAGCAAGCAGGTTTTGATTTCCCTCAGGCGGGTTCACATCAAAGGGAAGGGGGGCAGAGGGCAGCTGCTTGCAGAGGAAGCAAAGGAGAGAGGAAGAAAAGGAGGCATGGGCGTGTTTATGGAAGAGAGTACTGGACATGGTGGTGTTCTCCAGGACAAATAGGGATATTGTGAGACCATAACCTAAGTTCATGAAATCAGGAGTCTAAATGAAGTTAACCTCAGACTCAGATTTTTTTTTTTTCCTTTTCAAGGCGAAATCTTGCCCTGTCACGTAGGCTGGAATGCTGTGGTGTGATCTCGACTCATTGTAACCTCTACTGCCTGGGTTCAAGTGATCCTCCCACCTCAGCTTCCCAAGCAGCTGGGACCACAGACGCCTGCCACCATGCCTGGCTAATTTTTGTATTTTTAGTAGAGATGGGGTTTCAACATGTTGGACAGGCTGGTCTTGAATTCCTGGCCTCAAGTGATCCACCCAGCTCAGCCTCCCAAAGTGCTGGGAAGATTACAGGTGTGAGCCACCATGCCTGGCCTCAGACTCAGTTTTAGCAAACATATATAGATCACTTGCTAACGGCCAGGAAAGTGGCAGGCACATTTATACACAAGCCTTGTCACATTTGATTCCTTAATGCTAGAATATATGTTGAAGCTTGAAAGAACTAGCTTTCTAACTGATCAAGGGAACATATCTCTCTTACGGTGGGCACTGAATGGCAGAACTCCTTACCCTAAGTCTTAATACAAACTGAAAACATACTGCCACTGAACTCATTTGGAATAGTGGGTATCAATTATTTAATGTGATGCCATAGAAGTTATTAAATTGTCACCTTGTATTTGCTTGCTAGAGCTGCCATAACAAAGTAGCACAAACTGGGTGGCTGAAACCAACAGAAATGAACTGTCTCACAGTTCTGGAGGCTAGAAGTTCAAAATCAAGGTGTTCGAAATTTGTAGGGCCATGCCTTCCCCTGAGACCCTGGGTGGAATCCTTCCTTGCCTCCTCCTAGCTTCAGGTCATGGCCACCAATCCTTGTCATTCCTTGGCCTGTGGTTGCATCACTCCAGTCTCTGTCTCTGTCATCACATGGTGTCTCCCTGTGAGTCTGTGTCTTCACAGGATGTGTTCCTCTTTGACACTAGTTATATTGAATTGAGTTTACCTGGAAGACCTTGGCTTAACTACATCTGCAGAGACTCTATTTCTAAATAAGATTACAATCATAAGAGCCTGGGGTTAAAGTCTCAACATATTTTTGTGAGGCGGTGTGTGTGTATGGGGGGGATCACAATTCAACAATTCAAAAGCATCGTAACACACGCTTTTCCAGAGAAGGCAACTGACTGCCTAGGTCACAGACAGGATACACAAGGAAAAGACTTCTACGAAGATAAAACTGAGACTTTAAAAGTGTTCTTTTAAAAAATGACTGACACTTAATGTACGCTTTGGATACATGGGATAACAATAACTGTGCAGTTGTTTACAAAGGTGAAGTGTTCTTACAATATATAAAATAAGGTAGGAATCAAATGAAAGTTCTTTCATCCAGAATAGGAAGAGAACTGATTTGAACCCGTAGGATTTTTTTGGTGGGGGAAGAAGAGAGAACAATGGTATAGTGAATTCATGATTTAGGACTCCATATGGGCCTGATAGATAAAATTTAGAAAGAAAAACAAAAAGACATATTGGCAGAACAAGATAAACATGTCTCTTGTAATGAAATGTGAAGTAATGAGCCAGCCTGTTAGGAATTGAATTGTGTCTCCCCAAAGATGCTGAAGTCCTAACCTCCAGTACCTATAAATGTGAGCTTATTTAGAAATAGGGTCTTTGCAGATGACCAAATTAAGATGAGGTCATTAGGGTGGACCTTAACCCAATATGTCTGTGTCCTTATAAAAAGGAGGAATTTGAAAGTAGAGAGGTAGGTAGAGGGAAGGCAATGCAAAGACACAGGGAGAATGTCGTCTACAAGTAAAGGAAACTCAGGGCTACCAGAAGCTAGGAGACAGTCACGGGACAGATTCTCCCTTGCAGTCCTCAGAATAAACCAACCTCACCTTGGTTTCAGACTTCCAGCCTCCAGAACTGTGAGAATATTAATTTCTGTGGTTGAAGCCACCTGGTTTGCAGTAGCTTGTTATGGCAGCCTTAGTGAAGGAATACATAGCCCAAACCACAGGTCTCTTTGTTTCAGCTGCAGAAACCCATCCTGATGGTCAAGAATAAAACTTGTATTTGGTAACAGAAGCTAAATGTGCTTCATGCTGTGTGGAAGAACAAATTCACTTCTTGAAGGCAGAAGCTTTAATGAAAGAAAGTTGAGAAACAACAACAACAACAACAATAACAGTTTTTAACCTGGGCTATGGCTTTGTAGTAAGCTATGAGCCTGGGAAGGTTAGAGGGCACAGACTCACTTCGTGCAGAGGAACTGAGCTAGACCACCTGCTGCCTTGGAGTCTTCAGGACCCTTCATGTCACAGCAAAGTAGGCACCCCCAAACTTATAAGAACTGGCTGTTAACTGGGAGTGAGAGAGGTACAAGAAGCAGTCACAGAACTATATTCAGGAAATATTGCATCAAGAGGGAGAGAGAGACAGACAGACTTGAGCATGCAAACCTAAGTTCCAAAATAAACGGGATAGAACCCTAGGCAGGACAAAAGCAAGATAAGCTGTCAGAACATGAATTCACTCCAGGTAAATTTAAGTTGATGAAACAGTATGACAAAGATTTTAAAACTATGCTTAGTATGTTTAAAGAGCTCATGTTTAATGATAATTATCATAAAAAGGGAAAAACAAATTATGATACAAGATAGCCCAGAGTAAAACAAGAACAGTGGCTTTGAAAAAGAACCAATTAAAATTTTTGGAAATAAAAGAGTCACTAAAATGAAACACTAAAACATGGGATAAACTGGCATAGCTGAAGAGAGAATTTGAAAGTTGGAAGGTACTACTGAAGAATTCACCCATACGCACAACCAAGAAAAATTAGAAACTGTAGATTGGAGGCATGGAAGAGAGATTGAGAGGTGCTTCAGAAGAAATATAGAAGCATAGAAAATGTACAAGAAATATTTGAAAAGGTAGTAGCTGAGAAATTTCTAGAAGTAAAGAAACACATGAATCATCAGATCCAAATTTCATCATGAATACTGACAAAGATAAATACATCATTGAATACATTGAACACCATAAAGAAAACATTAAATAACTACAAATGATTAGAAAATTGACACCAGACTTCTTATAATCCTAAGTAGAGGCTCAATAGTGATGATACAATAAGAAAATGTGGAGGAAAGAATAACTGCCAACCTAGAATTTCAGGTCTTGCTAAATTACCATTAAGAGTGAGGTAAAATTGAAGGCAAACAGAATTTACCATTAACAGGCCCTCACAAAGCAAATTATTGAAGTAATGATACTCCTAAACATACACATATATTAAAACATATGCATATATAAACATATACAATAAAAGAAAAGAAACACAGCTTTCAGCTTTCAAATCAGCATGGGGGAACAATAAAATACAGAAAATGTTATCAACCTAAAAGAAAGCAAGAAAGAATAGAAAGTAAAGCAAAATATCAGAAAATACAAAGACAAGGTAATAAAAATAAGTCCAAATATATCAATAATCACAACTGTAAACAATAAACTCTCCTGTTAAAAAGTAGCTATTATCAAAAAGAATTAAAAAGAAAAAGGTATCATTTTAAGTTGCTTAAAAAGAGAAAAATCCAATATAAAGAATCATAAAAATATTGAAAAAAATGAAAAAAATACAATGCAAATATTACTAATACGAAAACTATTATAATGTTATTGATACAAGATACAATAGAATTTAAGACATCAAAGACATTCCTGCCTCAGCCTCCTGAGTCTCTGGGAATACAGGCGTGTACCACCATACCCGGCCACACCAGGGTTAAAGAGGCCAGTGCATGCAACAATCCACAAGAAAAAATATGACAAATTAGGAAGCAATTAACATAGCCTTAAAACTTAGTATAACAAAAAACTGACAGAATTACTAAGAGAAACTGATCAATCTTCAGTCATAGAGAGATGTTTTTATATTTCTCTTTCAGAAAACATAAGAGATTACGCATACAATAAATTAGACGAATAAAGAATGTCTGAACTGCCAAATTAATAAGATGAGCTAATAGAAAGGTTACAAGGAACTTAGGAGTCATTAATTAAAGGTAAAGCAATCTCAACAAAGCATATTTAAAAATCTCTCTGTTAAAGACACGATCATGATGGAATAAAATATTTAGAGTCAAGCAACAGTGAAAGTGCTGTCAAAATTTACCGGATGCAACGAAAGCATTTTTAGAGTCATAAATGCATTTATTAATATGTAATAAAAATGAGTAAGCTAGAGGAAAAAAACAGAAATATCTTTTAAAAATAGAAGGAAACAGCAGAGAAACACAAAAATCCAACAACCAAAAAAAAGTAGAGCAAATTAATAAACCAAAACTTAGCACTTTAGAAAAGACTAAAAATTATATAACACTTTGACAGTATTAAGAACAAACATATGGTAAATATATAAAACAACATCAGGGAGAGGCTGGGGGCAGTGGTTCAAGCCTGTAATCCCAGCACTTTGAGAGGCTGAGGTGGGTGGATCACTTGATGTCAGGAGTTCGAGACCAGTCTGGACAACATGGCGAAACCGTGTCTCTACTAAAAATATAAAAATTAGCTGGGCATGGTGGCACACACCTGTAATCCCAGCTACTTGGGAGGCTGAGGCAAGAGAGTCACTTGAACCTGGGAGGCGGAGATTGCAGTGAGCTGAGATCTTGCCACTGTACTCCAGCCTGGCCAACAGACCAAGACTCTGTCTCAGAAAAAAGAAAACATCAGGGGCAGAAA
This sequence comes from Theropithecus gelada, assembly GCF_003255815.1. Taxonomy (NCBI): domain Eukaryota; kingdom Metazoa; phylum Chordata; class Mammalia; order Primates; family Cercopithecidae; genus Theropithecus; species Theropithecus gelada. Next base: position 26,614,357 of record NC_037677.1, on the reverse strand, counting down.
AGGGGCATAATTACAGATATTTTAGAATTAATGGGAGAATACAATGAACAAGTTTATTTCAATGTGTTTGAAAACCTAGATCAAATGGATTGTCTAGAAAAAATGTTGCTGCAATTGACTTAATTTAAAAAAAAAACACTAACAGCTATTAAAGAAACTAAATTTGTATTTGAAAATATCTCTCACCTTCACAAAGGACACTAGGTCCAGTTTCACAAATTTTTCACACCATCAAAGAAGAGATATCTTTTTTTTTTTTTTGAGACAGAGTCTCACTCTGTTGCCCAGGCCGGAGTGTAGTGGCGTGACTCAGCTCACGGCAGCCTCTGCCTCCTGAGTTCAAGCAATTCTCCTGCCTCAGCCTCCTGAGTAGCTGGGATTACAGGTGTGCGCCACCACACCCAGCTAATTTTTGTATTTTTAGTAGAGACAGGGTTTCAACATGTTGGTCAGTCTGGTCTCAAACTCCTGACCTCATGATCCACCTGCCTCTGTCTCCCAAAGTGCTGGGATTACAGGCCTGAGCCACCATGCTCAGCTGAGATACCTATTATATACTAACTTTAATCATCTGAAAGAAGAGGTAGAAGAATCTAATCCTTCCTACTGAGTCGAGTATAGCCTTTATATCCAAACTAGATAATGGGAATTCAGGGAAAAAAATTATAGACCAAACTCAGAAGAAAAATTCTACATAAAAGACCAGAAAATTAAAATTAATTATGAACACAAAAGTTAAGAAATACAAGTATAATTTAACATGAGAAAATGTATTGATATATTTCAACATTAACAGATAAAAGGAGAATGATCACAATTATCAGCTTAATAGGTAAAGGGGGGGAAAACCAGGTAAAGCTTAGCCATCAATTTGTTATAAAAACTTTCAGCGCCTGCCCGGGCGCGGTGGCTCAAGCCTGTAATCCCAGCACTTTGGGAGGCCGAGACGGGCGGATCACGAGGTCAGGAGATCAAGACCATCCTGGTTAACACGGTGAAACCCCGTCTCTATTAAAAAATACAAAAAACTAGCCGGGCGAGGTGGCGGGCGCCTGTAGTCCCAGCTAATGTAGTCCCAGCTACTCGGGAGGCTGAGGCAGGAGAATGGCGTAAACCCGGGAGGCGGAACTTGCAGTGAGCTGAGATCCCGCCACTGCACTCCAGCCTGGGCGACAGAGCGAGACTCCGTCTCAAAAAAAAACAAACAAACAAACAAAAAAAAACAACAAAAAAAAAACAACTTTCAGCGCCTGCTATAGGAGAGAACTTTAGTGACTTGATTAAAGAATAGCTATGACAAACCTACAATAACATCATACTTCATGATGACACTTCAGAAACTATCCTGTTAGAGACAGAAACCAAAAAAGAATGCCACCGACTGCTCTATTACAATACTGGAAATTCTAGCCAGTGCATTAAGAAAAAAAAAGTACATACAAGAGACAAGTCTTTCAAATTATAGATGATGTGATTGTCCAAATATAAATAAGAAATTTTTCAGCTATAAGGCCCACAGAGTTCAGCAAGTTTGTTAAACATAAGATCAAAAGCATAAAAATAGTCAATAATAATAAATACTTACAATGATCATAGAAAAATGATTCCTTTCATAATAGCAACAAAAAGTATAATTTACTTATATCTATAAGTGTCTCAGGAATAAATTCAATAAAAGATATGTAAACCTTTTATGAAGATAGTGTAAAACATAATTTAAAAATATACAGGAGGCTCCAAATCAATGGAAAGTTGTAATGTATTCATAGCTGGAAGGATTCAATATCATAAAAATGTGAATTCTCCCAGATCAATCTTTATATCAAAATACCAACAGTCTTTTCATGGAACTTGAGTAGAAAAGACAAGTAGGTAATTTGCACAGAATGAAGATCCTAGGAAAAGCTCCTACCAACACGGAGACTTGGCATATGTCAGAGGTAGCATTACAAAAGGGAAGGGGGCGGGAAAGGGAGGGTAAATGATGATATGATCATCAGCTATTCTATTGCAACAAAAGACTCCAAAACTACATCATCTACAAAAATTAATTCTGTGTGGCGATTCCTCAAGGATCTAGAACTAGAAATACCATTTGACCCAGCAATCCTATTACTCGGTATATACCCAAATGATTATAAATCATTCTACTATAAACATATGCATATGTATGTTTATTGCAGCACTATTCACCACAGCAAAGACTTGGAACCAACCCAAATGTCCATCAATAATAGACTGGATAAAGAAAATGTGGCTCATATATACCATGGAGTACTATGCAGCCATAAAAAGGGTGAGTTCATGTCCTTTGTAGGGACATGGATAAAGCTGGAAACCATCATTCTCAGCAAACTAACACAGGAACAGAAAATCAAACACCACATGTTCTCGCTCATAAGTGGGATGTGAACAATGAGAACACACGGACACAGGGAGGGGAACATCACACACAGGGGCCTGTCAGGGGGTGGGGGATACGGGAGGGATAGCATTAGGAGAAATACCTAATGTAGGTGATGGGCTGATGGGTACAGAAAACCAGCATGGCACATGTATACCTATGTGACAAAACTGCACATTTTGCACATGTACCCCAGAACTTAAAGTATAATTAAAAAAATTAATTCTGGTGCTTTCAAAGGCCTAAGTGTGAAAATGAAATTGGTAATATTTTTAGAAGACAATGTGGGATTGTTTCTATAAGCTTAGAGTAGGAGATTTTTTTCCAGGAAAGGCAATCAAAGAACAATTCATAAATTAAAATATTAAAAATATTACTACATACAAACTTTTAAAAAATTTGATTCAACTAGACATCAAAAGCAAAGTTAAAAGACATGCCACAGACAGGAAGAAGATATTTATGAACCGTGAAACTAACAAAGAGATAATGTTCAGAATGTATAGACTCCTATAAAAAAGAACCACCCAATTATAGAAAAATCATCTACTTCTAGCACCAAACAATTCATAGAAGAGGAAACTAACATGGTTAATAAACATATAAAAATTATTCTTATTAGTTATCAGGGAATTTCAAAAAAAGAATAAAATGCAATTTCACACCCTTCAGAACAGCAAAAATTAAAAATATGGCAACTCCAAGTGTGAGTAGGAAAATGGAACAATACAAACTCATAACCTACTGATATGTGTGTAAAGTAGTGTAACCATTTATTAGCATATTCTGACACTATCTACTAAAGTTACTAGAACTCAGCAGCTCCTCTTCCAGGTATTTAGTGAACCTCTCGCTATGTACACTATGAGAAATAGCAGCTATTTATGAATCTAACAAACAGAAAATCTTCTGAATTCCCATCAACAGCAGAATGAATATGTTGTAGAATATTCATATTGCACAATGGAATACACTATACAGCAGGTAAAATAAATGAACTCAAGCTACATACAGCAAAATACTATACATAAATTTCAAAAACATTTATAGGTAAAAATTAAGAACACATACTTCCACCATCATGGATATAATGTTTGAAAACATGCCAAATTATGTTATAAATTATTTGTACATGTATACGTATGAGTGTGTGTGTGTGTGTGTGTGTGTGTGTGTAGTGATATAAAATATGTATGATTGACAAACTCTAAAATCAAGGCAGTGGTTACCTCTGGGTAGAGAAGGAGGAATTGTATCAACTCAGTCTTCACTGTCTTACTTTTATGACTCAAGCATGGCAAAGTCTAATAGAGCCAGGTGATGTTCAACATATAATTCTCTGTATTCCATGAATATCTGAAATATTTCCTAATAAAAAATTTCTACATTATGTCTATAAATAAAATTATGTCATCGTTTTTGGATCAACTCTAGCTTACATTGGTGTAGAATTTAATAGTAGACAAAATACTTCCTTTCTGTAACATCCTTTTTCCCATGTGATTGTTTATTTGAAGATGGGGAACTTTGATTAAAGAAGTTGAACAAGCCAGGAATGCGATAAGCTAAAGATTGAAACCCAGTGACATTTGTAGAAGCCGACGCTTCATAAATACCACTCTTCTGATCTCAGTTTATTCCTTCAATTTCCAAACTGGGGGTTCCAGCAGCTGAGAGGAATATTAATATGACACCTTTCATATACAAAGATGCCACGTCAAACTCAGTTAAGGGTACCCTCGGTAAGCCCATGGATTTGCATGAATCCATGTATAATATCCTGTAACATTTTGCCAGCAGACTCATTCCTAAATTAAAAAGTTAATACCCACTCATCGCTGCACTAATTAAACCCTTTCTCAGCATTTTGCTGCTACCATAATGGCTTATATGGTTTATAATGCTTCTTAAATGACCATAATATCAGCCTGCAACCAGGCAGCAAGGTTTGGGATGAAATCATTGTCACAGGGTAGAGATGCTGCTGGAATCCAACTCATGGCTTAACTGGACTAATGACACACACCAGAAACATTCTTGTCTCCTGCCTCGTGCTTTAGAGAGCTTCAAACACTAGGTGTGGGTGTGATAAGGAATGTGATCAGTGGTATTTATTAAATGAAATATTGTCTATGTATGCTTAAAAACATCACTAGACTGAAATAAGACAGTCCATCAAATTAATAAAGGATATTTTAATATGTATTAGTCTAACCTTTTTTCTACTAAATTTTTATGATCTTGCAAATTCAAAGTAATTACCTGCCTACTTATTTCAAAGATTAACACTGTATTTTCAAAGCATATGGGTTGCCTTCCCTTTTCATTTCTAACATTTTTCAATCCCAATCTGACCTATGGACAGAGCCTGAGTTAGAGAGAGAGCCTCTTTTTTTTTTGTCTTCACTTCTCTAATGCAGTTGGTCATCCTAACCAATTTCTATACCATTGGGAATTCACTGTATTTGGAAGGAAAACTTGAGAGACAGGCTGCTGATCTTCCAGGTTTTTATTTATTTGTTTGTTTTCAGACAGGGTCTTTGTTGCCCAGGCTGAAGTGCAGTGGCACCATCACGGCTCACTGCAGCCTCCACCTCCCTGGGCTCAGGTGATCTTCCCACCTCAGCTTCCCTAGTAGCTGGGACTACGGGTGCACATCACTACACCAGGCGCTTTTTTTTTTTTTTTTTTTGTAGAGACGGGGCTTCCCCATGTCGCTCAGGTTGTTCTCAAACTCCTGAGCACAACAGATCCACCTGCCTTGGCCTCCCAAAGTATTGGGATTACGGTGTGAGCCACCACGCCCAGCCCCAGGTTTTAATTTATCATCTAGTATGCTAAAGTATATGCCTCAAGTATTAATAGAAAATATCTCTAAATGTATAAAAAGCAAGGGAAATTCCTAAGAAAAGGTGGTTGAGAATTAGCTCAAGTCTCAAAGACAAAGATGACATGCACAACCTAGAAATATAAAATTTGAATAATAGGTAACTGATGGCAATAAGGGAAGTAATGGAAAAGTTGGTGGCAGTGACATTAACATTTACAGACCCCGTAATACATTATATTTAGTAAATCAGGTTAGTCCTGGTCCTTAACTCACAATTCATTGATTAACTCTTCCTAACATTTTTATGGCCATCAATTCTATGTGAAATATACTGTTTGGATATACATTGTAATATTAAAAACTATGCACTTGAATATGAATCTGAAAACCTTAACAAATTATATCAATTATAGCTGACAGTCTAGAAACAATATATAAACCAATGCTAACACTTATGCCTGAAACTTCTTTTTATTTCTTATCTAACTTCCAACTTCTTACATGATTTTAAAACTTGTTTTTGTACTTAAAACAACAGGGGCAACTGAACTTCACTTTCAAACAATATTTATTTTTATAAATCAGTGCAAAATATACTTACTGAAAATACATCTTGGGTCCAAAGCTTCAAAGGGTGAAAAGGAAGATTTTAAATTATATCTAATATATTATGATTGTTCTGTCTTTTAAAACCCTTTTCAGATCACCCCCTGGATGTTTCTTCCCTAGAAGTCTCAGAGAATTAACAACACAATGTAATCTAGGTTTAAATTTGGGTTTCTCCTGTGTTTCAGATACTGATGTTTGAGCTTTCTCTTCCTGACAAGCCACTTAAAGAGTCACTGTTACTTTGAGGTTTTATCTATAAGATTCGTGTCTCTTGGGCTCATTAAGAACATTTCCAAAGATTACAATGTCAATAGCACCTAATTACTGGACTGTGAGAAAGGTCTTCTTGAGTACATAAAATCTGTGGCAGTGCACAGTACACAATAGGCAGCTCAGATCCCAAATTTTATCACAAGTAAGTAGCAAACAAATTAATAATGTTACCTGTGCTCTCTTGGATAATTACTACTGCATAAAAACTGCTTTGAAATGTTGCAGATAGTATTGTATCTCATTCTTTTAATCCCCTTAGAGTAACAAGGATTTATTTGTCTCTTAAACTTTCTATGTTGCATGTACCACTCGACTTTCTCATTCTGTTTAGAACTTTTAGAACTTGCAAAAGTAACAAAAAGTCATTTTCAACCGGTCTAGGAAGGACATATCACCTGATATGACATTGTTTTAAATTAAATTTTATATTTTACTTTACTCTTTTCAAAATATATACTGTATGTTTTGATACTATTGCTAGATTTTATTTTTTACTTATGCCTGGCAGAAAATCAGCTACTGCAGAAGCAGAGGAGGCTGGGCACAGTGGCTCATGCCTGTAATGGCCAGCACTTTGAAAGGGTACGTATGGCAGCAGGATAGCTTGAGCCCAGGAGTCTGAGACCAGTCTGGGCAACATAGTGAGACCCTGTCTCTACAAAAAATAAAGAAATTAGCTTGATGTGGTGGTGTGTGCCTGTAGTTCCAGCTACTACTCAGAAGGCTGAGGCAGAAGCATCACCTGGGTCCAGGAATTTGAGACTGCAGTGAGCTATGACTGGACCACTGCACTCCAGCCTGGATGACAGAGCAATACCCCATCTCAAGAGAAAAAAAAAAAAGCAGTAGAGATTAGCTGTTTTAATTTATTAGCGTACTGTTTAGGGCATCATTACTTTCATGGGGGGATTAAAATATAGATTTGCAAGGCTTTAGCTTGGGATTATACTATGAACAGCTCAAGAGGACAGGCAGAGAGAAGAATCAGCTAGGCATGTCACATATATGATCTCACTTCATCCTCATAACAAACCTAAGAGGTGGGGTTGCCATGTCTGTTTTACACAACAGGGAGCACTAAGATGAAGGCACCAGTGAGTAAGTAGTCACCTAAGCTTGGAAGCAGTCTGTCAGCCTCCAAAGCCCAGGTTCTCTCTGTTACACCATGGATATTCCCCACTGTGTTTTGTTGCAAATGGGATATTTTCCGTGTTGTCATGCATGAATCTTGGGGCAGGTGAAAATAATTGAGTGGGGATTAGCACGTACCCTTAGCCTACACTGGATTTGAATCCAGCTGCTCCACTTATTTGCAATATAAACCTACCAGTTTACAAACCTCTCTGTATTCAATGGTCTTACCTGTAAAATGGGGGAAAGCAAGAGTACCTACCTCATAGGGTTTTTGTGAGGATTGTAAAAATGTGAAAGGCATTTAGAATATTACGTATATCCACTGAATGCTAGTTACATGTAATTTCACAAAGTGTTTTGTGGTGTGAAAGTATAGCCTAAGAAGCTCAACCTTTGATGCCAACACTGAGGATTCTGTAACAGAAAGGATAATGTTCCATAGGATATTTTAAATATTCCTATCCTATTTACATATTTAAAAATGGAATGCATTTTAACTTTAAAGTGTTCAGTTTGGGATCTGTTACCAAACAGGTTATAGTAACCCCTTATATTTTAGGTACCTGTATTAGTCCATTCTCACACCGCTATAAAGAACTACCCGAGACTGGCTAACTCATGGAGAAAAGAGGTTTAATTAACTTAGTTTCACAGGCTTAACAGGAAGCATGGCTAGGAGGCCTCAGGAAACTTACAATCATGGCAGAAGGGGAAGTAAACACATCTTACAATGGAGGAACAGGAGAGACAGAGAGAGACAGCGAAGTGCCACACACTGTTAAACCATCAGATCTCATGAGAACTTACTATCATGAAAACAGCATGGGGGAAATCAGCCCCCATAATCCAATCACCTCCCACCAGGCCCCTTCTCCAATTCGACATGAGATTTGGGCAAAGACACAAATCCAAACCATATCAATACCTAATACCTGTTTAATAGATATTTTTGAATTAGTGCTTGAAAGCATTAATAATGTATTAAACTATTTCCTGGGAGTCTGAAGAGGGTACTCAACCTTGTAAAGTACTTTGGGAGCTTGGAATAACTTGTTTGGTGAAGATTAGCAATAATCTAGGCTAATTTGGCCCTTTTATTAGCAATAATCACACCTCAGATAAACCTTATTGGCTGCAATATTGCCACTGCGCAAAGCTATTTTGGTCCTTTAAATGTCCAGCTTGAAAGCCATCTGCAAGGCATTACCACTAAAGATCATGCTTTCTAAAGAGAAGATTCATTTACTCCCCAAATTAGAAAATCAGTAATTCAGCTTTCCTCTTAACATTCATTTAGTTGTTTTTATTCAGTAAAAATAGGAAATTTAGTTCTAGTAAATTTTGGATTAACTGGAACCAATTAATAAGAAATTTTTGTTAACTGGATTATTTCCCAAAACTATCTTTAGAGGGAAGAACATTACATGTCAAAGCTGTATCTGAGATTGAATAGGAGGAAATTTCATGGTTATGTCCACAGGCTTCTGGTGTGAGCATTTTATCTTATGCCTCCTCTATAATGCTGATTAATATTCAGAATGATGAGCCTTATAGCACACTGTAAAATTATGGATCATAAAACATTTATATTCAATTTTATTAGTAAGGCAAAAAAATGAGCTAACAGATTTTAGGAGGATTTTCAGTAGACAGAGCGGCAGTAACTCTACATTTTGCATTTTCAGGGCTTAGAAAAGGGAGTGACAGTGTTTGTTTCAGTGGGGCTGCCTTATGTGTCATGTGGCCATCAAAATGTATTTGTGTCACTTCAAGGGGACCTTTGCAAAATGGTTTTCTTGGCTAGGGAAAGTCAGTTTTCAATGCAAAATCCTCAATTGAATTTTTAGGGAATGGAATTCTATGGTTAATTAAACTTCCTAACTAAAATTGCAGGCCATAAGTGAATTAATACAGAAGTAGAAAACCAAACACCACATGTTCTCACTTATAAGAGCTAAACATTGAGTACACAGGGACATAAAGATGGGAATAACAGACACCGGGGTCTCCAAAAGGAGGGAGGGAGGGAGGCAAGGGTGGAAAAACTTCCTATCCCATACAACTAATTATTGGTTCACCAATTGGGTGATGAATTCCATCAAAGCCCAAACCTCAGCACCATGCAATACATCTACACAGCAAATCTGCACATGTACCCCGGAATCTAAAGTTAAAAAAAATTTCAAGCCAACTAAACTCATTAATCCATATGTTTACATAAAATGTGAGTACATTAAGATGCTTTAGAAATAATTTCAGCCTGGGCAACATGACAAAACCTCATCTCTAAAAAAGCCAACCAATCAACCAAGCAAACAAAAATCACCTGGGCATGGTGGTACGCACCTGTTGTCCCAACTACTCAGGAGGGTGAGACAGCCAGGTTGCCCAGGCTGGTCCAAAGCTCCTGGACTCAAGCATCCCAAAGTGCTGGGATTACAGGTGTGAGCCACCAGGCCCGGTCTACATTTCTTGTAATTATTAAGTTGGAAAAAAATAGGAATTTAACAGGAGCTTCAGGTTTGTTGGCAGTTTAATTTAAAAAAAACAAATGAGATTCCAACTAAGGCGGTTTCTGGTTTTGAAGTAAAACTAATTTTTTTTTTTTTTTAAATTTAAAGACAGGGTCTCCCTCTGTCACCCACGCTGGAGTACAGTGGCATGATCTTGGCTCACTGCAGCCTTGACCTCCTGGGCTCAAGCAAATTCTCAGCCTCCTGAGTAGCTGGGACTATAGGTGCATGCCACTACGCCTGGCTAATTTTTGTATATATATATATATTTTTTTGTAGAGGTAGTCTTATATGTTGCCTAGGCTGATCTCAAACTCCTGGTTTCAAGTGATCCTCCCTCAGCCTCCAAAAGTGCTAGGATTACAGGCAAGAGCCACTGGGCCTTGCATAGATTGATTTTCAATTAGCAGTGATCAGTAGTCAGAAGTATATATTAGTATTCTTTTATTCAGTTTATCTGTGCAATAATTTTATAAATTGGCTGAAAAAAGTCATGCATTTGCCCAGAATACCAAATACCTCAGGGTACAAAAGAAAAGCAAAGTTAATCTAGACTAAGTAGCCGTTCTGGTGTGAACCTCATTTCCAACAAAAAGATTCTTACCTTTTGGTGAAAGTTGAAGGGATGCCTGATCACTGACTACATCCACATGCTTACTGTATACCTGTAAGTGAATCAAAAATTTTCATTACTTAAGTTGAATAATATTAACTCAGTAAATATTTAAGAGAGAGAAATAAGCTACTTACTGAAGATGTACAATGACTTGAAGAGGATGTACCTGTTATGGTTGTTCTAGATTGCACTAATAAGGGTTTTACTTTCTGAAAGACACAAAAGATATGTACTGTGTTATCAGGAGGAAATAATAGTCAATCAAATGGACGTTAATGTTCTCCAGCCTTTAGTTGACCAAGATATGGAAACTATGCTTGTCACTTATTTGCTCAAATATGGCTGGGGAAATCCTTTTCTTTATTCCAATGGGATAGAGTCTCTTTCTTCTTCAGCCCACTTTGAAAGAAAATTTAAGAAAACTACTTTCCTTAGTATCTCTTCTGACTCGACTTCCTTTTGGTTGTCCCTACAATTGACACTTACTACTTGCAACTGTTTGGAAGCCACAAGGGCGTCCCCACCACCTCCTAGTTACTAGAAGCTACAGCAATGGTGTCCTGATTCCCAAGTTAAAGAAAAGTTTCCTGAAATTAAAGGAAGCACATACTTCTAGAAATGATGTATTATGAGATCTAGATGAAAATCTCCTTAAGGCTTTTGGCTGGGACAATGGAGTATAAGAATATATGGATTCAAGGAAATGTAGACAGATGACTCTGGAAATGAATAGGCTGAAATGAAATGCAAAGGACTTTTGGATGTGGTATGGAAAGATTACCTGTGAATAAAACACAGACATAGAACTTAAATCCAAATAAGACTTTCATTTCTTGTATTTTTCAGTGTTGCTGTAAGCTGATGAAAAACGCAGGGTCCAGGCATGGTGGCTCATACCTGTAATCCCAGCATTTTGGGAGGTCGAGGTGGGAGGATCGCTTGAGTCCAGGAGTTTGAGACCAGCCTGGGTAACATGGCAAAACTTCGTCTCTACAAAAACTACAAAAGTTAGCCAGGTGTGGTGGCACATGCCTGTAGTCCCAGTTACTTGAGGGGGCTAGGAGAGCTGAGGCGGGAGAATGACTTGAACCCAGGAGGTCGAGGCTGCAGTGAGCAGTGATTGTACCACTGCACTCTAGCCTGGGTTAAAGAGTAAGACCTTGTCTCAAAAATAAATAAATAAATAAAGCAAGCAGGCAAGTAGGAATACTCAGGTCCTAGACCAAGAGAAGATGGAAACCCAGGACTTCCACCCTGGAGCTCTCATTCACTTGGAGGGCATTTGCCAAACTTCCTGAATATGTGCATGAGTTGTCAAAGGTTCCTATGACTTGGGAGGACAGGATACAACTCACAGTCCACCTAAGGTGTGGAATTTAACAAGACACTCCCACCCCACTGTACGTGTGGGACTGTAATGCTATAACCAGAGTAAAGGTAAAATACTACCTCAAGTGAGGCTCCCCCAAGCAGTTTGCAAGGAAAATGCCTGCTTCTAAGGTTGGCAACTAGTTGAATACCATTAAAAAAAACCCCTCCTTTGCTGGGCGCAGTGGCTCACGCCTGTAATCCCAGTACTTTGGGAGGCCAAGGCAGGCGGATCACGAGGTCAGGAGATCGAGATCATCCTGGCTAACACAGTGAAACCCCATCTCTACTAAAAATACAAAAAATTAGCCCGGCGTGGTAGAGGGTACTTGTAGTCCCTGCTACTCTGGAGGCTGAGGCAGATGAATGGTGTGAACCCGTGAGGTGGAGCTTGCAGTGAGCGGAGATTACACCACTGCACTCCAGCCAGGGCGACAGAGCGAGACTCCGTCTCAAAACAAAACAAAACAACCCACAAAAAACCAAAACAAACAAACAAAAAACACCCTCCTGTGAATTCCTAACCATTACTAGCCCATGCCATTTACCAGCTGAATTCACAAGGTGGTCTGAAAAGTAAATGCTAAAAAAGTTAATTTAACTAATTCCAGAATAATGGTGTTCATGGCAATGGAAAGAAGCACATTTAAACCTTTTATGGAAAAATTCCTCTTCAGCCGAGTCCTCAGAGAATTTTTATAAATAAGGTTCCAAGGAAAGTGAGCAGTTCATTGTCAAAAATCTGTATATACATCATGAGTAGTTGCTAGCATAAACAAGATAGTAGAACCAGAGTCTCTAAAACTTCAAATATAGAAATTCTCAGTCATAGAATATAAAATAAGTATGTTTAATATGTTTCAAGAAATAAAACGTAGAAGCTTGATGATGAATAATTTGTTTGCATATTTAAAAAAGCAAACAAAATTTATTTCTATTTTTTAGAAAAATTATAAATATAATAATTGAAATGAAAATCAAGAGGCCAATTTTAGCAGAAAAATTATACATCTGTGAAAATAATAATAAAGTGCAAGAGAGAATGAAACATATTATCAAGGATGCAACTCAGAGAGACAAAGTGATGTCAAATATAAAGGCTAAGCAATAGCAATATGAGGATAGAGGGAAAAGGTAAAACCTCATTTGGTCAGAGTAGAAGACAGAAAAGAATAGGAGTACGGCAAAATATAGAGTTAAGAACTGAACACTTTCCAGAACTGATGAAACAAACTGACCTCAACTTTCAAGAATCCTGATAAATTTCAAACAGAATAAACAAAAAGAAATTAACAACTAGACACATCATAGTAAAAATGCAGAACACTGAAGAAAGAGACCTTAAAAGCAGCTAAAGACGAGAGACAGATTAATGTTAAGAAAGTCACAGTTAAAGAGATAGCAACATTCCAATGCTAACAATGTGTATTAGTCTGTTCTCATGTTGCTGATAAAGACATACTGGAGACTTTACAAAAGAAAGAGGTTTAATTGGACTTACAGTTCCACGTGGCTGCGAAAGTCTCACAATCATGGTGGAAGGCAAGGAGGAGCAAGTCACATCTTATGTGGAAGGTGGCAGGCAGAGAGGCGCGCTCGTGCAGGGAAATCCCCTTTATATAACCTTCAGATCTTGTGAGACTTATTCACTATCACGAGAACAGCACGGGAAAGACCCGCCCCATGACTGAATTACCTCCCGCTGGGTCCCTCCCATAACACACGGAAAGTCAAGAAGAGATTTGGGGCCGGGCGCGGTGGCTCACGCGTGCAATCCCAGCACTTTGGGAGTCTGAGGCAGGCGATTCACGAAGTCAAGAGATTCAGACCATCCTGGCCAACATGGTGAAACCCCATCTCTACTAAAAACACAAAAATTAGCTGGGCGTAGTGGCAAGTGCCTGTAATCCCAGCTACTCAGGATGTGAGGTAGGAGAATCACTTGAACCCGGGAGGCAGAGGTTGCAGTGAGCCGAGATCGTGCCATTGCACTCCAGCCTGGGCGACAAGAGTGGAACTCCATCTCAAAAAACAAACAAACAAAAAAAAGATGAGATTTGGGTGGGGATACAGCCAAACCATACCACAATGGAATCTAGAAGACAGTGGAATGGTATGTTCATTGTGCAAAGAGAAAGTATCATAAATCTAGAATTTTACACCTAGAGAAAATATCTTTCAATAACAGGGGCAAAACCAAAGACATTTTCTGTCAAGTGATAACTGAAAGTGTTGGCCTCCAGCAGATCCCCACTAAAGAAAATTCTAGGCCAGGCGCAGTGGCTTATGCCTGTAATCCCAGCACTTTGGGAGGCCCAGGCGGGCAGATCACCTGAGGTCAGGAGTTTGAGACCATCCTAGCCAACATGGTGAAACCCTGTCTCTATTAAGAATACAAAAATTAGCCAGGAGTGGTGGCAGGCACCTGCAGTCCCAGCTACTTGGGAGGCTGAGGCAGGAAAATTGCTTGAACCCGGGAGGCAGAGGTTGCTGTAAGCCAAGATTGAGCCACTGCATTCCAGCCTGGGTGACAGAGCGAGACTCTGTCTCAAAAAAAAGAGAAACTTCTAATGCATGTACTTCATGTAGAAGGAAAGTGATCTCAGATGGAGGGTCTGAGATGTAAGAAGGTATTGCAAATAAAGTGGTAAATACGTAAGTAAAGCTAAACAAATATTAATCAAATGCACCAATAATAATAATGTGCTATGAAGATTAAGAAGACAAGGTAGAGTTAAAATAGATGACAACAGCATTATATACTGACAGAGAGTGGTAGTTGAAATTTAATTGCCCAAAGGACTTTTATTGTTCACCACTGTAAACACATAGAGGTAATTTAACCTTTCTTGATAGAAACAAGAGTTTAGAAATTAAAAAAAAAAAAATGAGAAAAAAAATAACCAATTCAAAAATGTAAAGAAGGAGAAAAACACATACAAAATAGAGACAAATATAAAACATAAAATAACAAGGTATAATTAAAGCCAAATGTATTTGTGATTACAATAAAATTAAATGGACTAAATGCCCCAGTTAAAAGACAAAGATTGTCCAACTAGATTAAGAACAAAGTTTAAAACTAGCTGTATGCTGTATAAAAGAGTCATATCCAAAGCAGAAGCATACAAAAGGCTGAAAGATATGCCAAGAAAATAATAACCTACCAAAAGTGCAGGTAGCTCTAGTAATATAAAGCCAAAACAGACTTTAAGGCAAAAAGCATTTGGAGAGATAAAGTTTGTCATTACATAATGGTAAAATGTTCAATTTACCAGGAAGATACGATTATAAAATAGTAAGTATCTAATAATACAGACTAAAATTACATAAAGCAAAAACTGACTACAAACTACTTAAAGTAATATGCAAATCATCTAAATATAATAGCATAAAAATACAAGGTACCTAAGATTACATCTAAAAAAAGGTACTTTCAAGACTTCTATAGAGTTATAAAACTCTATTGAAATAATACCTAAATAAAATATATAACATATTTACAGATTAGAAGACTCAATGATAAAGATGCCAATTGTGCCTAAATTGAACTGTAGATTTAACATAATTCTAACCGAAATACCAATAAAATTTGTTTTGTTTTGTTTCTTTTGTTTTTTTTTTTTTCTGTGAATATTGACAATCTGATTCTAAAATTTACATGGAAATGCAAAGACCCAATAAAGCTGAGGCACTCTTGCAAAACAGGGCAGAAGCGTTAGCCTTATCAGATAAGATTTAGATATTAAGTCAGTGTTATACTGGTGCAGGAAAAAAAAAAACAGTGAAACAGATAGAGTCAGAATAGACTCATATATATGAGCCCTTAATAATGACAGGTGGAATTATATATAAAGGGAGAAGACAGACTTTTTACTAAATGGCTACTTCAGATGGTTATTTATAATAAAAGAAAATGAAACCAGATGTAAACCTCTCTATACACTAATATCAATTTTAAATGGATTAAATCTGTAAATATGAAAAGCAAAACAAGCCAAAAGTTTAAAGACCATAGAGAAAAATATATTTGTGATTAAATGTTAGATGAACTCTTTTTAAAGGCAGAGAAAAATGAAAAGACAAAAAGGAAAAGATTAAGTCAGAATAACATTAATATTGAGAACATTTATTTATTTGAAAAATGCCAGAAAAAGATTAAAAACTTTATTCACAAACTGAAAGAAGACATTTGCAATACATATAACTGGTAAAGGATTGGTATCCAAGTTATACAAAGAATATGAAAAAATAAATATGAAATAAACCAATAGAATCAAAAGGTTGAAACCTGCAGTACTTAAAAGAGGAAACCTGAATGGCCGATAAATATATAAAAAGATGATCACTTTCATTAGTAATCAGGAAAAGGCAAAAAAAAAACAAATTATAAACACACATACATACGCATAAACTCCAAAACCATGAGTAAGCATTATACAATAACAGGTTGGCAAAAATGATGAAGTCTGACAATATCAGTGCTGAACACCATGTGGAGCACTAGAAACTCTCATCTGTTCCTGGTTAGAGTGTCAGAGTAATATTACTTTGGAAAACTATCTGGCATTAGCTTCTGTGACAGAGGTTATTTGTTGTCCTTCAATACCTAACCTCCTTCTTTTATTTTTTTTTGGAGACAGGGTCTTGCTCTATTGACCAGGCTGGAGTACAAAGGCACAATCATGGCTCACTGTGGGCTTGACCTCCCAGGCTCAAGCTATCCTCCCAGCTCAGCCTCCCTCAGCCTCAGGCACGTGCCACTATGCCCAGCTAATTTTTTTTTTCTATTTTTTGTAGAGACAGGGTCTCATTTTGTTGCCCAGGCTGGTCTCAAACTCTTGGGCTCAAGTGATCCTCCCTCCCGCCTCAGCCTCTGTGCTGTTATTACACATGTGAGCCACCATGCCTGGCCTTATTCTCCTCCTTCCTTTTTTTTTTTTTTGGTAATATAACCTCCAAGTTTTAGTGAGGTATTTGGCTGCGTAGACAGAGACCGCCTTTCTCAGTCTATCTTGCAATTGGATGCAGTTCTAGGTCTAGGATCAGACCTGTGGGACATGAGTAGAAGTGATATGTGCCATTTCTGGGTCATATCCTTAAGGATAAATATTCTTGCCCTGGACTTTCTCTTTCTGGAAAAAGTCTAGAACCCATGGACATGAAGTTGACCACCTTTATTTATGTGGGTGAGTAAAATATCTTAGGAGATGTCAGAGCAGTAAGACTGAAGGAACCTGAGTATCACTTTATGGAGTATTGCTCCTCATGGGGCATCGTAATGCCTGGAGCTGCTTGCTTCTTCACTGTAACATGAATGAAGTAGCCTTCATTCTATTTAAGTCAGTGTAGTTTTTGTTGTTGCAATCACAGCAGCTTACCCATAGCAAGTGAACTTATCAGTACTCTATGACCAGCAATTCTGTTACGAGTATAAAACCTGGAAGAGCTCCTGTATCTGTGTATCAGGGGAAACTAGAAGAATGTTGAGAGCAATAATACTCATAATAGTAAAAAGTGAGAACCAACGTAAGTGTTGATGGGCAGCAGAATGGGTAAATAAGTTGTGGTATATTCGTGTATTAGAATATTCGCAATGGGTGAATCACAACCACTAGCATCAGCATGAATGTATCTTAGAAGTATAATGTTGAGAAAATGGAGCAAAATCACAGAACAATGTACGCATTTTTCATTTATTTATTTTTTATTTCTAGAAAGCTTAAAAACCGGCAACACTCAACAACATACTGCTTAGAAATACATGCACAAGTGATAAAACTATGAAGAAAATTTAAAAAAAATTAGAGCAATAGCTCCCTCCAAGAGGGAATGAAGAGGAATGCAATTGGTGGGCTTCTGGGGCACAGTAATAATCTAGTTATGGCCTTGGTCTCGGGAACGTGAGCATTCATGTTATTATCATTCTTTAAATTGTGCATATGTATTTTCATTCATCCATTTCTTATTCATGGGTTATTTAACAGTTTGAAAAACATGCATCCAAAAAAACATGAAACAACAAAATTTAGACTCGAGACAAAATAAACTCTTCTCTACTTAGACCTGACACCAAATTAAGAGATTAAGAAGGAACTATACTCCCGGATAAAAGAATAGGCTGAGAAACAGGCTAGGACAAAGATATTAGCGTAAAACATGAGAAAATTACTAACTGTGCAATAATTAAAATAAATATTTGAGATAGCAAAGAGTAGAGGTGAAATGGAGAGAATAGAACGAGAATGTAAAGCAATGTTCCCTGGCGTTTAGTTTGCCATAGTATACATAAAAGCACATTATTCACACAGAACACTGGGATAAATCGACAAAGTTGCTCATGGGCTTAGACTATTGGATCAGAGCTTCAGGCTACTCTAGCAATGCCCTAAACCCTGCCACTTGGAGGACTAAGGAGAATCAATATCCCAGCATACCTGAAACCTCTTCAGGAAACTTTGAAAGAAGGTGCAAACCAGAAAAGTTTCCAAAAAATGTCAAGGAAAAGAACGAAAAGGATAACATGACATGAAAGAGAATGTGATTAACTATGAAGGACAGAAAAATAGGTATCTGACCCACAATAGTGTTTCTGAAAAAGAAACAAAAACAGATCCCAGATCCCACAACAGCAGTCATTAAAAGTGTACATAATGGACATGGTGTCTCATACCTGTAATTCTAGCACTTTGGGAGGCTGAGGTGGGAGGATCACTTGAGACCAGGAGTTCAATACCAGCCTGAGCAACATAGTGAGACTTTGTCTCTACAAAATACAAAAAAATCAGCCAAGTGTGGTGGTGCACACCTGTAGTCCCAGCTACTCAGGAGGCTGAGACAAGACAACCACTTGAGCTCAGAGGTTTGAGGGTACAGTGAGCTATGATCATGTCACTGCACTCCAGTCTGGGTGACAGAGGAAGACTCTGTCTTTAAAAGAAAAAGAAAAGTGTACATAAGAAATATGTCCGAGTTGAAGAAAAGGACTATCAGAGAGGCCCATTTTATTCAAGAGAAATTAATAAAATAATGTTTACTTATATCCTGATGACATCTTTTTAAATTTCAAGGTTAAAAAACACAACATACGAATTTCCAAAATGGGGAAGACAGGCTAATTAGCATCAAAAAATTAAACTGGCCTTAGTCAGGTCAAGACATTGCAAAGTGGATAGAATATTTCCTCCAGAACAAAAGGAAAAGACTCAAATTCATGGTCCAGTTTATAAGAAATAAATCAAAACTGAGAACTCAAGACCTGTGGAAGTCATGATTTTTAAAAAGTAGCCGGTGGGGTTAAACATAAACATATAAATGTAAGTATAAATAATTGCTATTCAGGTAGTTGGAGAGTTGAAAGCGGAAAGTAATTAACCAAAAATACTTTCGTGTGATAAAAAGAATAATATAATAATGATATGGTTCTCTACAAAGAGTAAATTAACAAAGACTAGAAGGAAGAGGGGAATATATGATGAAATTAGGGCTGAGACAAAGCTCAGAGAACAAAAACACATATACCTTCTTGTCTTGAAGAGTGTTTTAAGACTCAAAATTTACTTGGTTTTTGGTTTTGATAATTTCAGAAATGTAGTGGGTACTTGATTTTACCTTAAAGTTTACCATTACAATATAGGAAATAAAAACAAGTAAAATGTGGTTCATATTACATGAGCCAGGAAACAAACAAACAAAAAGAGCAGGAAGCCAGGAATATATCACACATGTCACCTATGTTGATAAATGCATATAGTTTCAGTTTGCCTATTAATTGTAAATAAATGAAGGTGAGATTTTAAAAACTAAAATCCAGTCATGTTATTATAAAGGAACACTTATACGTGGTTGGTGGAAATGTAAATTAGTTCCACCATGGTGAAAAACAGTGTGGCAATTCCTCAAAGACCTAAAAACAGAACTACCATTTGACCCAGCAATCCCATTACTGGGTATATACACAAAGGAATATAAATTGTTCTATCATAAAGACACATGCATGCATAAGTTCATTGCAGCACTATTCACAATAGCAAAGACATGGAATCAACTTAAATGCCCATCAATGATAGACTGGATAATGAAAATGTGGTACACACACACCATGGAATACTATGCAGCCATGTCAAAGAATGAGATCTTGTCCTCTGCAGGAACATGGATAGAGCTGGAGGCCATTATCCTTAGCAAAATAATGCAGGAACAGAAAACCAAATACTGCATGTTCTCTCTTATAAATGATGAAAGCTACATGATGAGAACACATGGACATACAGAGGGAAACAACAGACACTGAGGCCTACCAGAGGGTGGAGGATGGGAGGAGGAACAGGATCAGGAAAAACTACTAATGGGTTCCGGACTTAACACCTGGCTGAAGAAGTAATCTGTACAACAAACCCCCATGACATATAACAAACCTGCACATGTACCTCTGAACTTCAAATATAAGTTAAGTAACGAGTTTAAAGTCAAGGCTAAAAAAAAGCTAAATAAGGCTGGGCATGGTGGCTCATGCCTGTAATCCCAGCACTTTGGAGGCTGAGGCAGGTGGATCACGAGGTCAAGAGATCAAGACCATCCTGGCCAACATGGTGAAACACCATCTCTACTAAAAATACAAAATTAGCTGGGCATGGTGGTGCATGCCTCCCAGCTACTTGGGAGGCTGAGGCAGGTGAATTGCTTGAATCCGGGAGGTGGAGGTTGCGGTGAGCCGAGATGGCGCCATTGCATTCCAGCCTGGGCAACAAGAGCAAAATTCTGTCTCAAAAAAAAAGAAAAAAAAAGCTGAAAAAAATAAATAAATAAAAGGATTTACATTACCCAATTTCAAGATTTACTAGCTAGAAAGCTATGTCAATTAAGACAGTGTGATATTGGCAAAAGGACTGACAAATAAACCAATGGAAAAGAATAGTGTGGTTAGAAATCGACTCATACACAGACAGTCAATTCATCTAGAAAAACGAAACTGGTGAAATTCAACAAAAAAAGACAAGATCAATATTATAAGAAATACATACAGAATGTGAGATATCATCACAGACACAGAGAATACAATCTGCCACAGAAAAAATAACTAAGTTGTCTTCATTAAAATAAAAATATCTGACCTTCAAAGGACACCGTTCAGAAAATAGAAGGAAAAATTATAGACTGAGGAAAAAATGTTTGTAATACATATATCTGACAAAGGACTTGTATTCAGAATATTTAACAAAATGCTACAACTCAATAACAGTTAAAAATTGACAAAAGTGCAGGAATAGAGGAATGGGCAGTTATTTTTTAAATGAGAGTGGAGTCTCACTTTTGCAAGATGGAAAAGAGTTCTGGAATTTGGTTGAACAATTTGGATGTTTGCGACACTACTGAACTGTACATTTAAAAATGGCTGAAATGACAAATTTTCTGTTATGTGCATTTAGCCACAAGTTTTTAAAAAGTCTTAAGTAGATCCTTCAAAAAGAAGACCTAAGAATGATCAATCAACACGTGAAAAGATGCTCAACGTCATTAATTAGGGAAATGCAAATTAAAATTACAATGAGATAACATTTTAAAATGTTTAAAATTTAAAAACTAACAATATTGGCTGGGCACTGTGGCTCACGCCTGTAATTGCAGCACTTAGGGAGGCCAAGGCGGGCGGATCACGAGGTCAGGGGTTCAAGACCAGCCTGGTCAACATGGTGAAACCCGTCTCCACTAAAAATACAAAAATTAGCCTGGCATGGTGGCGAGTGCCTGTAATCCCAGCTACTCAGGAGGCTGAGGCAGAGAATTGCTTGAACCCGGGAGGCGGAGGTTGCAGTGAGCCAAGATTATGCCACTGCACTCCAGCCTGGCGACAGAGTGAGACTCTGTCTCAAAACAAAACAAAACAAACAAAAAACAAACAAAAAACCTAACAATATCAAGTTGGTGGGGATGTGGAGCAAGTGGAACTCTCAAAGATTGCTGGTGTGAGGGTAAAACGACGCAGTCACTTTGGAGTACTGGCAATTTTGTTGTTTATTTTTTGTAAAAATCTTTGGCCGGGTGTGGTAGCTCACACCTGTAATCCTAGCACTTTGGGAGGCCAAGGCAGTTGGATCCCTGAGGTCAGGAGTTCGAGATCAGCCTGGCCAACATGGTGAAACCCATCTCTGTTAAAAATACAAAAATTAGCCAGGCTTGGTGGCACATGCCTGTAATCCCAGCTACTCAGGAGGCTGAGGCAGGAAAATGGCTTAAACCCAGGAGGCGGAGGTTGCAGTGAGCTGAGATCGCGCCATTGTACTCCAGCCTGGGTGACAGAGCAAGACTCTGTCTCAAAACAAAACAAAACAAAACAGAAAAACAACTTTTATTTTAGGTTTAGGGGGTACATGTGCAGGTTTGTTACACAGGTAAATTGCATGTCATGGGGGTTTGGTGTTCAGATTACTTCATCACCCAGGTAGTAAGCATAGTATCCGACAGGTAGTTTTTCAATCCTCAGTCTCCTCCCAGCTCCACCCTCAAGTAGGTCCCCATGTCTGTTGTTCTTTTCTTTGTGTCCATGTGTACTCAATGTTTAGCTCTCACTTATAAGTGAGAACATGTGGTATTTGGTTTTCTGCTTCTGTGTTAGTTCACTTAGGATAATGGCCTCCAGCTCCATTCATGTTGCTGCAAAGGCCATGATCTTGTTCTTTTTTTATGGCTGCGTCGTATTCCATGGTGTATATGTACCACATTTTCTTTGTCCAGTCTACCTTTGATAGGCATTTAGGTTGATTCCATGTCTTTGCTACTGTGAATGGTGCAGCAACGAGCATGTGCATGCATGTGTCTTTGTGGTTTCTTATGCAGTTAAACACACACACTTCCTGTGTCTTCACCATTCCACTCCTGCCTGAGATATATTAAAACATACTTTCACAAGTGATTTGTAAGCAAATGTTTACAGCAGATTTTTTTTTTTTTCTCATAACAGTCCTAACTGGAAAGAGCCCATTTCTCCAACAAGGCAAAACGGATAAACAAATTGTGGTTTATTCATGCAATAGAATGCTACTCGGCATTACAAAGGAACTTAAGAAGGAACAACTGCCATGGATACATGCAATAACACAGGTGAATCTTAAAAGCACTGTGCTGTGTAAAATGGGCCAGACATAAGAGAGTATAAACTGTATGAGTCCATCTACATAAATTTAAGAAAAGGCAAAACTAACCTGTAGTGATAGAAATCGAAACAATGCTTATTTGGTGTGGTGATGGGGGCAATGTATTGTCTGCAAAGGGACAGGGAGCTTGAAGGGATGATGGAAATGTTCAATGCCTTGACTTACATGATGGTTACAAAGCAAAACTCTTCAAATGGTACACTTAATATTTGTGCATTTAACCATATGTAAAATATACCCCAATAGTAAGATCATACCAAACTTTTTCTTTCACAGCATTTATCCAAATTTGTAATTTAAATTCCGATATATCCCTATTAATGCCTATCTTTTCCACACTGTAGGTCAGGCACTATCTAAGCTCTGCAGGTAAAATAGTTTATAAGATGGACCAGTCTGTCACCTCATGGAATTTACAGTCTGTGAATCTAAGAGCCATTTTTGTCTTGTTCACTGTGTTACACTCAGCATGTAGCTTGATGCTTAGTATGTATGTGTACTCAACAAATGTTCGTAGGGTGGATGAATGACTAGAGAGAGGGAACCAAGGGACAGTGTTAGTGGATCTAAAACTCACACATTCACTTGCTTACTCTTTCTCTCCCCTTCCCCATCAGTTTTTCTTAAGTATTTGAAAATCTGTATACACTCTGATGAGTATCTCATGTGTCAACATACTGTATGGATATATACATGAAGATTCATAAACTGTGAATCCAGGAAAACAGTGGCACATGGATGGATTCTAGACCAGATGGAGCTCCATCCGCCTCCACGGGAAGGTGAATTGCATGGCCACTTGAGGGCAGGGCCAAGATTGTTCTCAGGAAAAATACTGGATCTACTCATGTGCTTGAATTGGTATAATTTTGAGATTTAGAAGTCTGTTTCATAAAGCCTAGATAATTCAAATTTGGACTAGAAAATGTTACCAGCTAACAATCTTAAAAAAGCCTGATTTTGAGTGACACCATATTCTCCTGGATCCTCCAATGTTTTATTTGCTTAACTGATTAAATTTCTAAAATGAGAATTACTCCAACTAAAATTGTAACCTGCAGGTGAGAAGAGGAAAAACCAAGAGGGAGAAAACAATACTATATATATTCTTATCTATGTAGATCAGTTTGGGAACATTTCAAATAAATCAAGTATTAAAATCCTCAGCAATGTTACTATATAAACTTAGTTATAAACAGGAATTCATTTAATATTATCTTGCAAGTGTACTTAAGTTATTTGATCTCCTGTGGCAACTTAAATTTAGAAAATGGTCTTAAAGTGACAAATGTTGAAAAAAAATTTCAGAAAGAAGATGATTTTAGATTGTATGCCTCTCGAAGCAAAAAAAAAAAGAGCATATATTTATATATTTTATGTTTCTTAGGCCCTTCCCCACAAACCCGACTTGTTCTCAGACCACTTAGCACCATAGCAGGTTCTCAACAAAGTTTGTCTCATTTTGGTTTACTTACTAATTAAAATTTTCTGGATATATTTCTATACTGGGCATCATTTACCTTAACATTTAGAGCCCCCAAATGAAAACAGTAAGTCAAATAGTAAAATAATAGCATAATACAGAATTGGGCTTTATCTATTACATGACCTCTAATGTGAAACTGAATGGCTTGGCACTAGGAACGGATTTTCCTATCTTTTTTCCCTTTGGATGTCACTGGAAGCTTAGACTCTGAGCTTTGATATTTCCCAACATTACATCCGTGGCCACAAGGGCAGACTGACAGATATGTTCCAGGCAGAATGAGTGTCCCCTCCTCTGAAATTTATACTTGCCCCTATTGTAGCTCAACCATATTGTGCTGTAGCAATTTGTTTACACATCTACCTCTCACACTGGACTGAACTCTTTGGGTTCAGGCACTTGGTGTCTTACACCCTCAGCATCTAGCAGTGACTGCCTTGTACTATCTCTACAGCCTGTAATGATAGGGGCTCGATAAACCTTAAACGAGAACAGAAAGAAACAGACAGGTATATTCAAAGAGACAAATAGCATCTAAACATTACATGCACTTACAATATAATTGAAGGATGTGTCAGCAAGCACTGCAAACTGACGAAACAGTGTGTGCCTTGTAAACATCTCATTCTTAAGGACATGAAAGCTGAAATTTAAAAAATGAAACTTAAAATGTATGTAAATCATAGGAGAAAGTAAATAAGCATTATGTTAATGAGGTAGGAAACTACATTAAAATTGTAAAATATTACCAAATAAAAGTTTAAAAATATGAGCATGAACATACTACCTCTTTCATTTTTAAAACTACGTGTTGCCTGGGCAAAATGGCGAAACCCCACCTCTACAAACAATAAAAAAAAAACAACCAGTCATGGTGGTACATGCCTGTAGTCCCAGCAATTCAGAAGGCTCAGGTAGGAGGTTCACCTGATCCTGGGAGGTCAAGGCAGCAGTGAGCTGTGATTGCACCACTGTACTTCAGCCTGGGTGACAGAGTGAGACCCTGTCTGACAAAAAACCAAAAACCACACACACACAAAACTTACATGTTTTTCAGCTCGGAAAAGGCAGAGAAGTAATGGCAATGATCACTCCTGCTGCCTAGACTGTGATTTCAAAAAGCATTTCTCACTAAAATAATTCAGGGCATCTTTCAGAAACGACTGTTTCTAGATCTAAAGCAATAAATGCACAGAATGAACCTGGGACATTTTATTCTACCAGAATTCAACAAAGTCATCAAAGGTTATGTCAAAAGAACACAGTAATCAGTTTGAAAGAGCTCCTGTTGACTTAGGATTGGAGAAATCACACATCAAAGATAAGAACTACACTGTGTTGAAACATCACATGTATATTAGCTATTTGGGAAATTCTTAGCCTATCTTGATCACAAATGATGCTAAAATTAGGAGATCTGCTGTCAGGAAGACATACTCTGTTCAGGAAGCAAGAGAATGGCTGGACAACCTTTAGCTAGAGTCCAGCAAGGAACAAAAATCACAGCATTTACACACACAAAAGACTCTTTGAAGAGATTAGATGTGTGACATCCCTTCAGCCATCTCAGTAGAGTGCAAAATAGAGATGAGATTATCTAGGAAAGATCTGAGAAGGAGCCTCCTGTCTAATGAAGTGACTTCCCATGGGAGACCCATAAGATTTTGAAAATGTTATATCAGCAACAACACTGCCAGACTGCACTGAAAAGGACAGAGAATGGAAATACATGAAAGAAGGTTACTGGATTCCCAAAATTCTACAGGCAGGAAACAGATAGATAAAATTACTCAGGGTCAAACATGTGCTACCTTTCTTTCTTTTTTTTTTTTTTCTGAGACAGAGTCTTGCTCTGTCACCCAGGCTGCAGTGCAGGGGCACGATCTCGGCTCACTGCAAGCTCCCCCTTCCGGGTTCATGCCATTCTCCTGCCTCAGCCTCCCAAGTAGCTGGGACTACAGGCGCCCGCCACCACGCCCAGCTAATTTTCTGTATTCTTTTTAGTAGAGGTGGGGTTTCACTGTGTTAGCCAGGATGGTCTTGATCTCCTGACCTCATGATCCGCCTGCCTCGGCCTCCCAAAGTGCTGGGATTACAGGCGTGAGCCACTGCACCTGGCCAACATGTGCTACCTTTCATGAAAGAGGATATTTGACTCAGTAGTAGTGCTTTGGGCCCAGCAGGTGGGACCTTCAGTCACAGAGAATTAGCCCAGGCCTTGAACCCTAATGGCATTATGCTGAAACAATTTCAAAATTGTTTGGACTAGCGACTCAATTTTCCCCTTCTACTTTCTCCCCTTTCAAACAAGAATGTCTATAGCTATTATTGACATTTATGTCAATACAGTGCCTTTCCCACTATTGTATTTGGGAGCAAATAATCTATAATTTCACAAGTCTACATATGGAGAGAAATTTTGTCCCAGGATGAATTATAACCAGTCTCACCATACCTAATTTAGATGATGCAAACTGACACTTTTGAGGTTGATAACACCTAGATGAAATTTTGGACTTGAGTTGATGCTGTAATGGGTTGAGACTTTGGGGGATATTGGGATGTGGTGAATGCATTTTGCATGCAGGATAGGCATGATCGTTTGGGGGCCAGAAGGTTGACTGTAGTAGAGTGAACATTGCCCCCCATGAAAATATCTACTTTCTAATTCCTGGAAATTTTGAGTATGCTACCTGACATAGTAAAAAGAACTTTGCAGATGTCATAAGTTACAAATCTTGAGATAGAGTAATTATTCTAGATTATTTAGTGGGCCCAGTGTAATCACAAGGGTTTTTTTTAAAGAAGGAAGCAGGAGGATCAGAGTAGATAAGAATGAAGCAGAAATAATACATGGAAAGATAATAGCTAAGAATGTTCCAAAATTCAGAAATGACATTGACCCATAGATTCAAGAGCTAGACCAGATAAATAGAAGGAACTATACCTAGAGACATCATAATAAAACTAATGATAACCAAAGATCAAGGGAAAAAATTTAAAGTACCCAGACACGAAAAAAAAAAAAAAAGCAACAAGACTTGACAGCTGACTTCTCAACAGTGACAATGAAGGCCAATGTACTGACATTATTTTTTAAATTTTTTAAAATTTATTTACTCATTTCATGATGGTGTCTAGTTCTGTTGCCCAGGCTGGAGCATAGTGGCACGATCTCGGCTCACTGCAACCTCTGCCTCCCAGATTCAAGTGATTCTCCTGCCTCAGGCTCCCGAGTAGCTGGGATTACAGGTGTCTGCCACCACGCTCAGCTAAGTTTTGTATTTTTAGTAGAGACAGGGTTTCACTGTGTTGGCCAGGGTGGTCTCGAACTCCTGACCTCATGATCTTCCCGCCTCAGCCTCCCAAAGTGCTGGGATTACAAGCATGAGCCACCACGCCCGGCCTACTGACATTATTAATGGGCTGAAAAAATAACTGCCAAGATAGAACTCAATACTTGGCAAAAACTTTCTTCAATAATGAAGGTAAAATAATGACATTTTCCTCTAAAGAAAAGCTGAGAGAATTATTTGCCAGCAAACCTGTACTAAAAATGAAGAAACAAAAAACGAAAGAGATTCAGGCAGCACGAAAATGATCTCAGATGAAAACATAATAAGCAGAAAATAATGAAAAGCTCAACAAAGAGTAAATGTGTGAGTAAATATAAATAAATACTGAGTTTGCCAAACAACAATAGCAACCTTTCATGGAGTTAAAAAAATAGAGAATTAAAATTAAAATGTAGGAGAAAATTAAATGGAGTAAAAATAGTCTAAGGTTCTAGAATACTTGGGAGAGTGGTATCAATAGTAATTTCTAAAACACTGCAATAAGCTAAGAAAATTTTACAAAGGAGAAATTTCAAAAAAAGAAAATGAATAACCAATTAATAAAAGAAAATATGGAATAAAAAAGGTTGATTGGTTCAAAACAAGGCAAAAAGGAGAAAAGGAGAAATATAAAACAGGTCAGTCAAATAGAAAACAACTTGTTAAGTAGTAAATACAAACCCAACCATAGTATTTTCACCAAAAGTAAATAAAGTATGCCAATTAAATAAAATAAAGCTGACAGATTAGGTTAAAAATTCAATTATATGCTGATTACAAGAAACACATTCAAATATAGAAATAAGATAGGCTGAAAGAAAAAAAGTTGGAAAAAAATACACCATGTACTCTTAACTGAATAGTTAAGCAGACATTAAGGTAAGGAGCACTACTAAAGATAAAAACATTTCATAATGATAAATATTACTAATAACTTCACAGGATGAGATCAGAATCTAAATTGTGGGTACTCAACAACTAAGATGTAAACTATGTAAAGCAAAAGTGGACAGATTAAATTAAGAAATAGATACATCTATAATCATGGTAGAAAATTTAATACTTCTATCTTAATACTTGGATGTAATGACAAAAAATTAATAATTATGTAAAAGTTAGAAACAACAAAATTAACAGGTTGACCTCATTGAAATATTTAGAACTCTGCACCCATCAATGATAACATTTTTCATTCTTTTCAAGAATAAAAACATTTTAAAAACTTGGCCATAAGTTGAGTCATAAAACAAACATGAAGACATTTTAACAGATTAAAATTATACAGAGTAAGTACTCTGAGCACAAGAGAATTAAACTGGAAATATAACTAGCGAATCTTCAACTTACTGGAAATAAAACATATTACTTCCTTTTTTTCTTGAGAAAAGGTCTCACTCTGTCACCCAGGCTAGAGTGCAGTGGCATGAACATGGCTTACTGCAGCCTTGATCTCGTCGTGGGTTCAAGCAATCTTCCTGCCTCAGCCTCCCATGTAGCTGGGACCACAGGTGCATGCCATGACACCCAGCTAATTGTTTTATTTTTTGTAGAGATGGGTTTCATTTTGTTGCCCAGGCTGGTCTCAAACTCCTGAGCTCAAGCAATCCTTCTGCCTTGGTCTCTCAAAGTGCTGGGATTACAGGCATGAGCCACTGTGCCCAGCCCATATTACTTCTAAATTGCCCATGGATCAAAGAAGAAATCAAAATGAATTTAGAAAATATTTTGTTTGTGTAACAATAAGTATATTATATGTCACAACTTGTGGGAGGCAGCTCAAACAACACTTAGAAGAAAATATGTAGTGTTAAAGGCATATATTCAAAGAAAAGAAGTCTGAAAAATCAATGATCTAGACTTCCTTTCTGAAATGTAGTAAAAAGACAGCAAATAAAACATTAAAAAGTAGAAGGAAACAA
Source organism: Theropithecus gelada (assembly GCF_003255815.1). Taxonomy (NCBI): domain Eukaryota; kingdom Metazoa; phylum Chordata; class Mammalia; order Primates; family Cercopithecidae; genus Theropithecus; species Theropithecus gelada. The sequence continues at coordinate 26,584,717 of NC_037677.1, read as the reverse complement.
GATAAAAGCAAAAGTCAATTACTCTATCAAAAAACCATCAGAGCTAATAAATGAATTCAGTAAAGTTACAGGATACAAAATAAACATACAAAAATCAATTGTGTTTCTATATACCAACAATGAGCTATCCAAAAAGAAATTTTTTAAAAATTCCACTTATAACAGCATCAAAAAATAAAGTACTTAGGTATAAATTTAACCAACAAGGTAAAAGATCTGTATCTTGAAAACTATAAAGCGCTGAAGAAAGAAGTTAAAGTAGATACAAATAAATAAAATGATATCTTGTATTCATGAATTACAATAAGTAATATTGTCAAGATGTATGTCTATACTACCCAAAGTAATCTACAGATTAAATGCAATTGCTACCAAAATTGCAATGGCAGTTTTCACAGAGGTAGGAAAAATAATCCTAAAATTTTATGGAACCATAAAAGACCCCAAATAGCCAAAGCACTTTTGAGAAAAAAGAACAAAGCTAGAGGCCGCTCACTTCCTGATTTGAAACTATGTTACACAGCTATAGTAATCAAAATGTGATTGTACTGACATGAAAATAGACACTTAGACCAATGGAACAGATTAGAGAGCTCAGAAATAAGCTCATGCATATATGGCGAACTAATTTTTGACAAGAGTGACAAGAATACACAATGGGGGAAAGGATAGTCTCTTTAATAAATGATGTTGAAGAAACAGGATATCTACATGCAAAAGGATGAAATTAGACCCCTATATTACACAGTACACAAAAATTAACTCAAAATGGATTAAAGGCCTAAACATAAGTCCTGAAACCATAAAATTCTGAGAAGAAAACATAGGGGAAAAAGCTTTTTCACGTTGGCCCTTGGCAATGATTTTTTGAATATGATACCAGGTGCACAAGCAATGAAAACAAAAATGAATAAGTAGGATTATTTCAAACTATAAAGCTTCCTTACAGCAAAAAAACAACAACATGAAAAGGCAACCTAAGGAATGGAAGAAAACATTTGCAAGCCATACATCTGATAAGCGGTTAATATCCAAAATATATAAGAAACTCAGTTTAACAGCAAGAAAACAACCCGATTTTAAAATGGACAAAGGAACTGAATAGACATTTCCCCAAAGAAGACACACAAATGGCCAAGTATACGAAAAACTGCTCAATATCACTCATAATCAGAAAAATGCAAATCAACACCACAATAAGATATCACCTCACTCCTGTTGGAATGGCTATTACCAGAAAGACAAAAGATAACAAGTGATGGTGAGGATGTGGAGAAACGGGGACCCTTGCACACTGTTGATGGGAATGTAAATAGTTCAGCCACTGTGGAAATCAGTCTGAGATTTCTCAAAGAACTTAAAACAGAGCTACTCTTTGATCCAGCAACTCCACTGCTGAGTATATACCCAAAGGAGTATAAATTGTCCTACCATACGGACACATGCACATGTATGTTCATTGCAGCGCTGTTCACAATAGCAAAGACATGAAATCAACCTAGATGCCCATCAATGGTAAACTGGATAAAAAAATATGGTACATATACATGATGGAATACTGCACCGTCATAGAAAAGAAGAAATCATGTCCTTTGCAGCAATGTGGATGGAGCTGGAGGCCATTATCCTAAACGAACTAACACAGGAACCGAAAACCAAATACCCCATGTTCACACTTATAAGTGGGTCAAAACAATGAGTACACATAGACACAAAGATGGGAACAACAGACATCAGTGCCTACTTGAGGGTGGAGGTTTGGAAGAGAGTGAGGATTGAAATACTACCTATCAGGTACTATGCTGATTACCTGGGTGACAAAATTATCTGTACACCAAACCCCTATGACATGCAAGTTACCCATGTAACAAACCTGCACACATACCCCGACCTAAAATAAAAGTTAGAAAGGAAAAAAACGTTTTTTAATTAAAATTAAAAATTTAAAAAGTCAATGAAAAGACATATGAGAAAAGTTCAGCAAAGGCAATTATTTCTTTGAAATAAATAACACAAAATTGATAACTCCCAACAGACTAAGAAAAGAGGAGAAAAACACAAATTCTCGGGAATGAAACACAAATATCAGGAAAGAAAAAGGGACATCACCAGATCTTACAGATACAGTAATGCACTGCATAATGATGTTCAGTCAACGACGGACTGAATATACAATGGTAGTCCCACAAGATTATAATGGAGCTGAAAAGTTCTCACTGCCTAGTAACATCTTGACAATCCCGACCCTGTGTAGGCCTAGGCTAGTGTATGTGTTTGTATCTTAGTTTTTAACAAAAAAGTTTAAAAAGTAAAAAATAAAAATAAAAAAGTTTAAACACAGACAAAAGCTTAAAGAATAAGAATATAAAGGAAAAAATTATACACATATATTTGAGACAGGGTCTCACTCTGTCACCCAGGTTGGAGTGCAAGGCATGATCCCAACTTACTGCAGCCTCAGCCTCCTGGGCTCAAGTGATCCTCCCACCTGTCAGGCTGCCACGTAGCTGGGACTACAGGTGTGCACCAGCATGTGAAAAAATAATCTTATATAGCTGTACAATATGTATGTGTTTAAAGCTGTGTTATTACGTAAGAGTCAAAAAGTTTTAAAAATTAGAAAGTTTATAAAGTAAAAAAATTACAGTAAGCCAAGGCTGACTGGTTATTGAAAAAATATATATATATATTTTTGTAAATCTAGTGTAGCCTGGGTGTCTAGTGTTTACAAAATCTACATTAGTGTATGGTAATGTCCTAGGCCTTCACATTCACTCACCACTGGCTCACCCGAGCAACTTCCACTCCTGCACCCTCCATTCATGGTGAGTGCCTTATACAGGTGGACCATTCTTTATCTTTTATACTGCACTTTCACTGTATCTTTTCTATGTTTAGGTATATTTAGATGCATAAACACTTACCATTGTGTTACAATTGCTTACAGTATTCAGTTACAGTCTCCTGCTGTGCAGGTTTGCGGCCTAGGAGCAATAGGCTATACCATATAGCCTAGGCGTGTGGTAGCCTATGCCATCTAGGTTTGTAAGCACACTCTAAGATGCTCACACAATGATGAAATTGCCTAATGACACGTTTCTCACAATGTATCCCTGTCATCAAGTGACACATGACTGTCATTTATATATATAATATGATGATATTATGAATAACTTTATATCAATAAATTAGACAATTCAGTGAAATAAGAAAATTCCCAAACATAAAAGACAACATAAATTATCGAATTGATTAGAAGAAACTGAAAATAGCCCAATTTTTAGGACAAATTGAATGTTATTGAAAACTTTCCCCAAGGGAATGATAAGCATTCAGTTCAGAATATTTGCTAATTGGGAGGAGAGGTGACAGGCGCTGGATGGGCAACAGGGAACATGAAGCTACTGCTAATTCCTTCTTTCTTTACCTGTGTAGTGAGGACACAGGTGTTCACTTTGTTGAAGTAAGGAGCAGTGTAGAGTTTCTGTTTACAGCGGGTTCCAAGGTGAGGGGACTACATGAGCAGAGTGGGCCTTCACCTTGCATGCCCTATCTAGATTTCTGATGTTTGCAGTCCCTCTGGTATGGCAATCTAGCGCTCTGAGTTGAGGCGGGTGGGGAGAGGAGGGGAGGGCAGGAGAAGGGATGTGTGCACGGACCTCTTCTATACATACAAGCCAGAGTGGCACGGGAGCCACCTGTAACATTTATGTGCTTGGTAAGCGTAGTGGGCAAAAGTGAATCCATCTGGCCTGGAGCCCATCAGGCAGAACAGAGGGTGGCTCAGGTGGATGCATGGGGATTGCTGCCTGGGGTGGAGGTGGGAACAGTGGCGTCACTGTGGCATTAGCCAGGTAGGGACATGTTCCAAAGCTGATGTGCCACACCTGCATACTGTTTGTGCAATAATGATGACATCAGCAGCTGCACCTGGCTTGGCACACCAAGAGGAAGAATTATCCCCGCCCTTGTCAGCACTGCTCACATTCAATCTTCCTGGAAATAAGAACTAGGCAGAGTTGGAAAGGAGCTTGGAAATGAAACCCTGAATTGGACTGGGACCCAATATAAATCATGAATTGACTGAGAAATCATTGAGTTGGAGTCTGATCTTGACTGGCTAAGGTGAGGTTTTTCCTCTACTAAACAAAAATGAGTGCATCTAATCTAGGATCAGTTACAGTAAAATGAAATTACCATGTTAGCCCAAGTAAGTCTGTGACTGCACAATTAATCTCCATACCATACCACGATGAAGTACTCTGTACAAATGCACTCTCTACGGTGCTGTACATGCCACATTGAATTAATAATTGGAGCTGCAGCCTAAGTAGAGAGATATAATCTACAATGTCCCAATTAGTTGGTTAAATGAGAAAACATAGAAGGTGTATAGTAATAAATACTTCTGCTTTCCTAAATATTTAGATATCAACATAAAGTCTGCAGAGACCAAAATGATTAATATGATTGTCAACATCTTGGTTAATAGAAAATCAATTAGAAGTAAAACTTTAAACTCCATCTCTACTAAAAATACAAAAAAGAAAATTAGGCAGGCGTGGTAGTGGGCGCCTGTAATCCTGGCTACTCAGAAGGCTGAGGCCAGAGAATCACTTGAACCCAGGAGATAGAGGTTCCAGTGAGCCGAGATTGCGCCACTGCACTCTAGCCTGGGCAACAAGAGCAAAAACTCCTTCTCAAAAAAAAAAAAAAAAAAAAAGTAAAACTGATACATTCTCGTAAATCATCATTGAAGAATAGGGTAAATCCTGTAGGGTCAGAGACAAGGTAAATCTTAAGGATGAAAGTGAACCCTAAGGAAATAGATAAGGGAAAGTCATTTTATTCAGCTCTAGAGATAATCCAAAACCTATGTGCAGGGAAATGAAATAAAGTGCATATTTACATTTTCTTTTGTCTCACATGTATCTACATTCTGTTCTTAAATAACTATGTGAGACAGGGCAGGTGTTAATATGCACATTTTACACAGCACAAAATGCTTTTCAGCACATACATGAAACACAGGTAGGAGATCATTTCAGCACCAAACAGAACAAGGCAGAACATTTTACTACAAGGTGTTTTTGCTCTCAATCCTGTGTTTTTTCTGCCTTGGCGTGGATTCTTTGTGCCCCCTCACTTAGGATGAATTATTCCCATATAATATACATAGCCAGGTATAGAAGTTTATACAGACAAAATCCATAGTGTGTGCTTATGAAAAACAGTGCAAACGTAGGGCATTGCCATTCCAAGATCTTACGTGTAAGCTTCAAGTTTGACCTCCGATGGCCTCCATCAGACCAACATTAAATCCATCGTGCCTGGATGATGCTTGACTGTGAAAGAATATTGCAAAAGAACTTCCCACACGTGTTAAGGAAGAGAATCTGGGGGAAATTATGGCAGAACACAACTAAACAGAAGACAGATTTTTCATGTTAACATGTTAGGGTAAGGGAAAAAATAAGCATTTTTTCGATATGCATCGTTTTTGTCCTTTTCAGAATTTTACAGTTTCACTTTCTCCATTTTGAAAAAGGCAAAGAGGATATTGGGAAGAGAAATAAAATGTTTATGTGAGTGAAAAATAGATCTGAGAGGTTGAGGAATTGGAGCTGTTGTGTCTGGTAGAGGATCTGATATATAAAGCAACTTTATAAAGACAATACAAACTAGTTACATATCATTGTGTGCAAATGAGCAGGAAAAGGTTTTAACAGCCCTATGAAAGAAGATGACTAAATAGGTCTGATTAAACCAGGTATTAAGAGAGTCTGTCTGTCCTTCTGATCTTTTAAAACAGAAACACAGAGAGGGAATGAAAAGACCTTGAACGATTTCACTTCTCAGTGATTTTGATTACTCTTCTATTTTAGACCAATTATTTTGCATTTCTTGTAGAAGTATATGAGGTGATTTAACATTAATATGTAAAAAAATTGCAAGGTTCACAACTTCCTTAAAGGATGATTAGTCACGTTTTTAGAAATATAATTTGTATATATCACACCATACCTGTTCCTGAGAATAAAGAATCTCTTTTCCCAGTTTTTGCTTAGTCGTTCCGCTTCCTTCCTAAACCTATAATAAATTTACAGATGGTTAAATATTGTATTAGTTACAAATGCACATTATGTCTCATTACCAGTGCCTTTCACTCTGTTACCAGTACCTTTCCACCTTCTTTTTCTCGTTCTCTAAATTTGCCTTTAATGCTTCTATTTGAGACTCCAAAGCTTGTTTGTCTTCAACCTTTCAATAGAAAATATATCACAAAGTTAATTACACAAACAATATATCTTGTTTCTCCATAAATCTGAAAACACTATTTCTGTAAATAGTATATATATTCTAACTACTATCAAAAATAATTTGAGGCAGGGCACGGTGACTCACACCTGTAATCCCAACATTTTGGGAAGCCAAGGTGGAAGGATGGCTTGAGCCTAGGAGTTTTAGACCAGATTGGGCAATATAGTGGGACCTTGTCTCTACAAAAAATTAAAAATTAGCAAGGCATGGTGGTGTGCACCTGTAGTCCCAGCTACTTGGAAGGCTGAGAAGGGAGAATTACATAAGCCCAGGAAGTCAAAGCTGCAGTGAGCTGTGATCACGTCACCGCACTTCAGCCTGGATGACAGAACGAGACCCTATCTCAAAAAAAAATTTCTTTGCAAGAGAACAATGAGTTATATTTACTTGTAAATTACCAAACATAGAAACGGTTTAAAATCCCATGCCTCTATTTCCTGTAAATGGTGAACTTAGAAGCAGTTAGCTCTAAACAATATTACAAAGCAACCAAGATTTATCTTCATCAGCCGCACAAGCTGCCCCTTTTTCTAAATTGTATATTGTGTTTTGTAAATTGTGTTTTCTTTCACTTACTGTAGTCTCTCCATCTCTTTGTCATAGGAAGCAGCTTCCCCCAGTTACTCATTTCCTCCTTCTATCAAAACAGTTCTCAAGAAAGGATCTTACCAACTCACAGTAGAGCTTTATGCCATTTATCAATAATGTTTATATTTTGCAAGAGGATGAAGTTTCAGCAAAAGGAATGAATCCCTAATAGATGAATTGTAGGCATATCATGAATGAGAGAGACTTCCGTGGATGTGGCAGGGATGTGCTACAGAATCATACTAATGAGGCAATCAGGTCCTCTGTCTCTTCATAAGGCTAATTCTCAGTGTAGCTTCCAAAGTCATTGCTACTTTCTAAGCAAATTGCTACTTTTTAATATAAACAATAACTAGGTTCATAATAATGGTCATATTAGTCATTATTACACCTTAGATCCTGGTATTTTCATCTTTTCTTCTTCATGTGTCCCAACAGATGCTGTATAGCTTACCTGGCAAGAAAATAAAACATGGTAAATATAAATTTTCAAATTAATGCATAACAATGTGGCTTTTCTGCAGCTTTGAGAAAGAGAACTGAGACTTACAATATGCCAACCATAGTCCCCTGGCAGTCTTCACTGTCTTACATAATTTAGATAATTCAGTGTTTATATGTAGCATTTGCAATCAGACCACGGCAGCCCATTGAAAACAATTTTCCTACTAATAATACCAGTTTTTAAAAAATGCATTTTATTATAGTCTCACTTCCATTGTATCTGTTTTGCTTTCAAAAAAATCCTATTAGAGAGGTGCTAGATCTCTTGGATCTATCCTCCATATTTTAACTTTTTTTGTTATTTCTGTCTGCCATTTTGCACTATGTTCTAGGAAATTTTCTTCACTTTATCTTCCAGATTATTAATTCTTAAGTTGTGTCAATTTTATTATTCAGCCTGTCTATTGCCTTTTTTTTTCAGTTTTATTTGTTCCTTTTAATAAATTGTTCTTTGGTTCAGACTGTTCCTTTTTCATAGCTGCCTGTTCTTGCTTAATGGAAAAAAGTTTCTCTTGAATGTCTCCCAAAATATTTTTTATAGAAATAATATATTTTAAATTTTTGTCTGTTCCCTGAATTAACTGTTTCATGCAGGGCCAAGTGTTTTTCTTTTCCTCTTTGTTCACTCCATAAATATTTGCTGAATGCTTATTATATGCCAAGAATTGTTTAAGCACTGGAGATACAAAAGAAAACAAAATTGAGCTAAAGTAGAGAAGGCAGATTTGAGATAAATTACAAAAGAGGTCAGATTTAGGGGACTTTTTGAGTGAGGACAGAGCTGCCTGAAATTTCTCATTTGGGCAGGCAGATGGAGAATGAACCTATTCACTAAGAACAAACAATAAGAATTGGAACAATTTTGTGTGCTAGCCTTTTGTTTGTTTGTTTTTGATAAATTCAGATTTACCAAAACACTTTGAGTCTCAAGTACCCATGGCCTGTTTGAATGAAAACGTGTAATAGGCACCTGGTTTGGCTCTGTGTCCCCACCCAAATCTCATCTTGTAGCTCCCATAATTCCCACGTGTTGTGGGAGAGACCTGGTGGGAGATGATTGAATCATAGTGGCGGGTCTTTCCCATGCTGTTCTCATGATAGCGAATGGGTCTCACAAGATCTGATGGTTTTAAAAATGGGAATTTCTCTGTACACGCTCTCTGTCTGCTGCCATCCATGTAAGACGTGACTTGCTCCTCCTTGCCTTCTGCCATTATTGTGAGGCCTCCCTAGTTATGTGGAACTGAAAGTCCATTAAACCTCTTCTTCCCAGACTCGGGTATGTCTTTATCAGCAGCATGAAAACAGACTAACATAACAACTGAGACAGGGCCTGGAATTTGAGAGATGGGTTGATCCTAGATATATAATTTGGGATTCCTCAGTACGTGGGTTGAAGCTAAAGATTTGGATAAGGCCATTCATGAAACTAATAGTCAGAGAAAAGCATGTGATCAGGGATGGAAGCCCACACCCCCGGCATGGCTAACTTGGCATTTTTTTTCTTCTTCAACTTTTATTTTAAGCTCTGGGGTACATGTGCAGGATGTGCAGGTTTGATACATAGGTAAATGTGTGCCATGGTGGTTTGCTGCACAGATCAATCCATCACCTTGGTATTAAGCTCAGTATCCATTAGTTATTACTTCTGATGCTCTCCCTCTTCTTATGCCTCCCTCCAACAGGCCCCAGTTGTGTGTTGTTCCCTCCCATAGTCCACATGTTCTCATCATTCAACACCCACTTAGAAGTGAGAACATGTGGTGTTTGGTTTTCTGTTCCTGCATTAGTTTGCTGAGGATAACTACTTTCAGCTCCATTCATGCCCCTGCAAAGGACATGATCTCATTCCTTTTTATGGCTGCATAGTTCCATGGTGTATATATACCACATTTTATTTATCCAGTCTATCATTAATGGGCATTTGGGTTGATTCCATGTCTTTGCTATTGTGAATAATGCTGCAATGAACACTTGCGTGCATGTATCTTTATAACAGAATTATTTATATTCCTTTGGTTATATACCCAATAATGGGATTGCTTGACTTGCCATTCTGATTTACCTGATAGAAGAACCCTCAGGACTGACTTAGTCCTGAACCTGCCCATTTTTCCTACCTTAGGTATCTAAACTCTAACTCCTACTCCATCAGAACCCAAAAGCCTGGAGAGTCCTTTGGTGGTTCTATAACTACCCAAATAACACTTCCCTTAGTTGTCTACACAGTACCTCAAACTTCTTAAAAGAAACTATCACCCACCACTACAAGCACAGTGACTCTCACTTATCAAGACCCATGTGACAGTAAACTAGCCAAAAAGAAAGCCAAAAAAACAATACCACCAACTTAACAAAAGCAACAAGAAGTCTTAGTTATCATTAGCCTTCCTTGGCATCAAAAAAGTGGGGGTCACCAAAGTGACATGCAATGGACACTTTTTGGAATCCCTCGACCTATTTGTTCTCAAAGGGCACAAACCACTTGAACCACCTCTTTGCCCAGCGTACAGCAGGCAGACAGTGAGTTCACTACCATCTGATGAACAGTAAGTAGTCCGAGGAAATCACCAGGGGAAGATCCCTAGGCCCAGGGTCAGGGAGAACATTTGCCATTATGCTAAAAAAAAGTTAACCCAAATTTTAAAAATTAATTCCCAGAAAATTAGGAAAATAAATCAGTAGAATAAAATAAGTTTCCATGTAGAAAGACATTAATATACTTATTTCACTATACTCAAAATTACATCGGTGATTGAATGCTTATAAAAAAAAAACTCTGTTTAAATTTATGTACAGTAAAAATTAGTTCCAATTTTTAAGGCTCCCTTTTCCCAGCTCTCATATAATGATCAACTATGTAATAACTAGAGATAAGTCTGTTCTAAAGTCTATCTTCTGTAAAGCAAATAATTATTCAATCTCTTCAAATGACAACACTACTATGATGATGAAGATAACGTCTCTTTTCATTAAAAAAAGAAAGAAAAAAGCATCACATGTAGACAAGAGTGTTTGCTCTCCCGTTCGAGTTGAACTTTCAACTTTGCTGCAACATGGTCCATTGAATCCTGGCTCTGTCCACATTAAACCGTCATTTTGTTTTGCCAGCTGCTGACCTTCCACTTTCTCTGGAATACACACACTAGTCTTTATGTGCTCACTTCACTGACAGGTGCAAACACTGGACTGATAATAGATTGAGGTGAAAATGAATGTTAATATTAAAATAAAAGTAATTAACTTCCTAAATAGGAAAACACAAACACAAATTAAATAATTGTAAAGATAATAACATATTGTAATTTAACAAAATGTGTGTTTTTTTGAGACAGAGTTTCACTCTTGTTGCCCAGGCTGGAGTGCAATGGCACAGATCTCAGCTCACTGCAACCTCTGCCTCCCGGGTTCAAGTGATTCTCCTGCCTCAGCCTCCAAAGTAGCTGGGATTACAGGTGCCTGACACCACACCTGGCTGATTTTTTGTATTTTTATTAGAGATGGGGTTTTGCCTTGTTGACCACGCTGGTCTTGAACTCCTGACCTCAGGTGATCCACCCACCTCGGCCTCCCAAAGTGCTGGGATTACAGGTGTGAGCCACCACTACCAGCCGTGATTTAAAATAATTTATTATAAATATTTCTCATTCTCTTTTGAATTTGTTTATGTATTTATAAAAATTCACAAAATTAAGAAATAAAGGTTCATTTATAACAAGTTATGATTCTTAAATTCGCTTCCTATTTTTAAGCATTTATGTCATATTTTTAAAAATTTAACAAAATACTATTCTAAATTAGAATCAGTAGCCAAGGTTTGTATTAACAGAAGAAGCAAATTATGTTTATTAACTGCCATAAGATTGACTACATTCCTTATCCTACTCTCACATCTCTGTTTTCTTTTTCTTATCAAGAGTCAGTACATTTAATTTCCACAAACATCTCTCTTATGAAACTTAGGCATTTTCTCTGGGCTTAATGAAAGGTATTTTGTCTTTTACCTCTATATCCTTTAAATCATTGAATATATTTATATTACCACTAAAGTAGTCTTTCTGACTCATCATGATGAAGAATGATCTTTCCTCTTTAAAACCTCAATCACTTTGACTCTCATATTAACATTTTTTAATCTGCCATGCAAATAACTACTTTTGAACACCAGTAATGTGCCAGTGGGTGGGAGGTGGCCAGGGAGTGGAGGAGCTGATAGAAACACACGAAATGAGGACCAACCTCATGCACTTACAATTTGGAGAGAAGAGACTGAGAATTGGGAATACTGAGAATAAGATATGAGGCTGTGTGCAGTGAAACACTAGTCATGACAGGGGCCAAAAATCAAAACAAAACATTTATCTGCATATATCACTTGTGAATTTTCTTCTAACAAAATTGTTAAGGTAGGCAAATCTTTCAAAAATAGGACAAGACTTTCCTCATTTGATGTCCTCAAAGGTGCCACTCCATGTTTGCCAAGGGGCTCTGAGGCTTCTTGGTAGAATGACTGGACTGTGAAGCCATACAGGATTTAGGCTGATCCAGGCTATATGCAACTCTTAAGCCTGTCTTAAAGGTTCAGAAGGCCACAAAAGTCTGTCTGGGCCTGGCTTTCTCACCTGGCTCTAGACCATCCTAGATCTTGTGTTCAGGTGTTCACTGCAGGAAGTCAGCTATGCAAAAGCAGAATACACATCTGTCAAACTATTCACTCCAAAAAATTTGTGACCAGGGCACTTCAGTGATAGGAATGTGTCTATTAAACATGAGGAAGTCATTGTTTATAACAGCAAACAAAAAAAAAAAAAAAAAAGAAAGAAACTATATCTCAGGAAGGCACTGGTAAATTGATACGAATTGGTTATGTAAATTGTGCTACTTCTGTGGGGTGAAATACACATAGCACATATAATTGATTATATAAATTCAACGGTATGGAACGATGTTATCTGTATCCTGTTGAAAATGAGAATCTGTATCAAGACTTGTCTGAAAGGGTGGTGAAGAGAGGTTTTCAGTGATTATCTTTGGGTGGCAGGATTTTCTTAAAAATTTTCTTCTTTTGGCATTTCTTCATTGAGCAAATTTTGTATAATAAGTATATATCAGTTTTGTGGGTTTTTTTCTTCAAGACAGAGTCTTGCTTCATGGCTCAGGCTGGAGTGCAGAGGCATGATCTTGGCTCACTGCAACCTCCACCTCCCCAGCTCAAGTGATCCTCCCACCTCCGCCTCCCAAGTAACTGGAACTACAGGTGTGCACCACCATGCCCGGCTAATTTTTGTATTTTTTGTAGAGAAGAAGTCTTTCTATGTTACCCAGGCTGGTCTAAAACTTCTGGGCTCAAGCAATCCTCCTGCCTGGGCCTTCCAAAGTGCTGGAATATTACAGGCATAAGCTTCTGTGCCTGGCCCTGTATCCATTTTATTTAAAAAATTCAGACTCCTGGCTCCCACTTAGGAAGTAAAAAATGCCATTCCAACATTAAAAACAAGAAAAATCTAGATAAACTACAAAATCACAACTTTTCTTGAACCCATCAGAGAGCTGGGGTCACACTCAGGTAACCTAAATTCCAAAGAGGAACAAGACCCTCGGAGAAGAGACGAGACCCATGAACAGTTCATAGGTCTCATCTATAGCGGAAGCAGCACCGTGCCAGCTTCAATACAAGCTGGTAAGAAGAATGAGCTAAAATAGAAAGAACTTCTGAAGATCAAATGTTGGTGAGCAGGGCAGTCTGAAGTAGCTGGCGGCACATGTTAAAAGAGAAGCTTGCATTCACTCACAAGTTATGTTTTTTCGTGTCCCTTACCAGATACTCATGAGAAAAGCTGAGGGCAGAGCAATTTTGAAGAGTCACTGTTGATGGTGCAGACTTGAGGAAGGGATCAGCTGCTACTACAGGAAAATCACGTTTCCTGGGTCCTTCTTTCCTAGGATGTGAAAGTCTTAAGCCTCTGGGAGAGAAGAAGCAAACTCTCTGGCCAATCAGACTCAAAGAAGGTGATCAGTGGTTGATGCTGAGAAGAAGTGTTAGGTATCAAATCCCATTTATTTCTCCCAGGCCACTCCTTTCTCAGAAGGAAGTTTTCAACTGCTGGGGTGGGTAGCACAGTCTCTTGTTCACAACTTAAAGATGGAGATAGCCGGGCACAGTAGCTCACGCCTGTAATCCCAGCACTCTGCGAGGCCGACGTGGGCGGATCACAAGGTCAGGAGATCAAGACCATCCTGGCTAACACAGTGAAACCCTGTCTCTACTAAAAATACAAAAAATTAGCCGGGCATGGTGGCGGGCGCCTGTAGTCCCAGCTACTCGGGAGGCTGAGGCAGGAGAATGGCGTGAACCCGGGAGGTGGAGCTTACAGTGAGCCAAGATCGCGCCACTGCACTCCAGCCTGGGCGACACAGCGAGACTCCATCTCAAAAAAAAAAAAAAAAAAAAAGATGGAGATATATTATGTCAATGGGAAAAATAAAAGAAGAAAAAGTTTGCTCCCCTGGGGAAGGGGAATGGTAATTGTCTTGGACCTTCAACTCTATGCCAATACCAAGTGGAGGTGTCCGACTATTGCAGGAAGGACAGGAAACTCCTGCCCAAGACCAACTTCAGATACAAGGCAGAGTGAACTGCCCCAGGGAAGAGGGGCAAGAATGCTGAGAAAGTCCACCTTTGGGGCCTGGGCACATGACACTGCTGAAGGTCCGAGTTTGGATTAGAACCGCAGAGAATCCTCTCTACCTTCACTCATGGAGCATCAAGCAACAGCAATGCACTACTGAGGCAGGGATAACAGCATGGAGGCAGATCTTCTCTGTGGCACAGGTGGACAAGTTCTTCTACAAGCTGAGGGTAGAGTGGTATTCAGAGAAAAGCGCTCTGTGACCCCAGCTCCCACGCTAGTCACACACCCTCCACAAAAAGAATATCAGAACTGTCGCCTGGTGCAATGGATTACACCTGTAATCCCAGCACTTTGGGGGGCCAAGGTGGGAGGATCCCTTGAGCTCAGGAGTTTGAGAACAGCCTGGGCAATATGGCAAAATGCCACCTCTATAAAAAATACAAAAGTTAGGCTGGGCGCGGTGGCTCACGCCTGTAATCCCAGCACTTTGGGAGGCCAAGGGGGGCAGATCACGAGGTCAAAAGATCCAGACCATCCTGGCTAACACGGCGAAACCCCGTCTCTACTAAAAATACATAAAAATTAGCTGGGTGTGGTGGCGGGTGCCTGTAGTCCCAGCTACTTGGGAGGCTGAGGCAGGAGAATGGCGTGAACCTGGGAGGCAGAGCTTGCAGTGAGCTGAGATCACACCACTGCACTCCAGCCTCGGTGACAAAGCGAGACTCCATCTCAAAAAAAAAAAAATACAAAAGTTAGCTGGGCGTAGTGGCATGTGCCTGTAGTCTCAGCTGCGTGGGAGGATGGCCTGAATCCACGAGACAGATGTTTCCGTGAGCTGAGATCACACCACTGCACTCCAACCTGGGTGACAGAGCCAGACTCTTTTTTTTTATTATTTAAAAAAAAAAAAAAAAAGACGGTGGTCCACTAGAGGTAACCATAGCAACAATCAATCTCACCTCAACTTTGGTTAGATTGGCCCAACCTGTCACAGTAGTCATACACATCCCCCCCCCCACACATATATGTATACACACATATGTGTATGGGTGTGTGTATCCATGGTCTCATAAGAGACAGGTTATTTCCATGTGTGAATACAATTTATTTCAATCTCTACTATTCTACACATGATGTCCAGCATTCAATCAGAAATATGAGGCAGCTTGCTGGAACAGGCTGGATGGTGCCAGCCATGTTAGGAGGTTGTACCATGTGGCCTCTGGCATCCCCACTGCTAACCCTGGGCAAGCTCTCGGTGCATAGGTGGCCTGGCATGCTGCTCCAACTGTAGCTGTGTCAGCGTGTGATGATGCCATCCCATACCAATTTGGCTACTGGAATCCCTAGTAGTAAAGTAAAATCTCAAGGCTCTCCAGCACACACAATGGCTACACTGACCTCCTAAGGTTTAAAAAAGGCCTTCCTAAGATGCCTTAGAAGGCCATTGCAGTTGCCACTGTGCTGTTTTTGATTGGCACCTTTCTATTATCAAAGGCTCCCTCCTGCTGTCAGGCTACATCAGCAAAGTGGGGACAGACTAGGTTGTTCCAGTTCTGATCACTGGCAATTTGGTGTCCCTGCTGAATGCATCCAAAAGCTACCAGGATGACTCCTACCATGACCTTCCAGACTTTGATGACTAGCACCCACCTCAGCCCTGAGGAGTCACAGTGGAACTGCACCCGGCTTTAAGATTCTGAGCAGAAACTATGTCTAAGGGTTAAAGAATTCTGTAGTTTGCAGATGTTTAATAAAACATTGGCCAGATTTTATGGGTCTATTCCAAATATGTTATCTGGACTTACAACCAGCTCATTAGGACACGGTCTATTGCTCATCTCCTGACCCTGACAAAAAGCTCCCGACACGGTTTTCCCCCAGGAATATGGAACATGGAGGAACAGCAATGTTCATTGTCTGGAAAAATGGGAAGTTATTCTGTAATGGAATGTGTTGCCTTCACCATCCTATTTAGAGTTCAACACTTCTTTTAAATAGTCTTCATTGTCAATTTTTTCTTGTAGCAAATGAAAGAATATAGTATGTCTTTTTAAAATTACTAAGTAATTTATTTTTAGAATACGTAAGTATCTTATCTCCTACACTTATTTCTACCTTCATGTTCTAGTGGAAAATGATGGTAAAATCAAATTTCAGTGAGAGTACATCTGTTATATTTTTCACTTGCTTTCTTATTGACAGCATCCAGGAATTTTTCAAACCACAGAGCAAGTTTTCAAAATATAAACACTTTCTCTGTTTACCAATCTTCAGTGAGCTCTGATTTGGTTCACCAATAGACTGGGCAGCATACAATTTGGGTCATTCTGTCCTTTGTATATCAAGCTGTTCTGTATATCGTGCTTTTAAGGATTGTACTTTTGGCTGTTTCCTAATGAAAAATGCAGATAAGTGGTTCTTATTTAGAGTTTATAATCCTAGCGCTAGCACCTAGTATTATGATGGCATTCTGCTAAAGATTGCAAGACTCAGCCTGGATCCCTAGAAGACTAGATTGAGTTAGGTTGATTCTGTTTGCTAGCTTGCAAAAACTGACTTATATTCAAAGGAAATTAAAATGTCAAAACAAAACCAAACAAAAGACAGACAAAAAGGCAAGGCAAAAACATCTATTGTTGGGAGACAAAGCAATAAACAGAACCAGACTCAAAGATGACCCATATCTTGGAACTATCAGATAAGGACTTTGAAAGAACTATAATCAAAATGTTAAGGAGCCTAGGAGAAAAGGTGAACACCATTCATGATGAGCAATAGATAGGGAATACCATCAGAGGGGTGGAAAATGTAAAAAGAATCAAATGGAAATACTAGAAATAAACCAGGCAACAATCAAGATGAAGAATTTGTTGGATGGGCTCATCAGTAGATTCAATATAACTGAAAAATTAATCAGTGAATTTGAAGGTAGGTAAAAAAGACAACTCTCCAAACTGAAACAAAGAAAAGAAGTAGTTCAAAATTTAATGAGCTGATCATGTAAGAGTTATGGAACAACATCAAACAGTCTAGCACAGACATATTTGAAGGCAAAGACATAATTGTAGGTAATGGTTAGGAGTTAATAAAAGATATCAAACTACAAATTCAAGAAGTTCAGGATAAATAGAAATAAAGAGATGAAGGAGAAGGGACAAGAAACAACCAACTATACTTTGTTATCCAGCTGTTGAAAAGCAAAGAGAAAGAGAAACTCTTGAAGTCAATCCAAAATAAAAGACATTAGAAAGAGAGAAAAAAAGTTAAAACTTACAGCATACTCTTGTCAGGAACTGTGCAAGCCAAAAGAGGGTGTAGTCATATCTTCAAAGTATCAAAAGAATAAAACTGTCAACCCAGACTCAGAAAATATTTCAGAAAAATATCTATCAAAAATAAAGGCAAAAAAGGTCTTTTTCCAGACACAAACAAAAACTAAGAGAATTCATTGCCAGCAGACCAAAAGGAAGAAGTTGTCTGACACCAGACAGAAACCTAGATCTACACAAAGAAATGAAAGCTCTAGAAATGGCATAAATAAAAGTGTCAAATGCAAATCTTGCTGTGACAAATATATAAATTTTTGTCATATGGAAATATTTATATTAAACTTTAATTTTTGAAGCATATAACATGTTAGGAACTCTAAAGAACTGTACCTTTGATGGGAATATTGGAGATTATCCAAAGGCATTTAGAGCAAGATTCATGGACAGATATGAGTTTTAAGTGGCTTTCCTGGGAGCTCATAAGAAACACTCTCTTTACGGCTGAAGACTAAGCTATTTGGTGGGAAATTTCCCACCAGAGGTTCCTATGGATTGTAGTGCCTTCTTATTGACCTCTTGTCAATCAGCTGCTTGGATGCTTCGGCCTGAAATCTTTTTTATGTTACTTTCCTGATTTTTGCTTTCCTAACTTTTCCAGTGGTTGCATAAAAATCTAAACCTTCATATTGAAATCTTTCCAATTGTAACACAAAAAGACCTTTCAAATATTCTTATACTTTATTTAATGTAAACCAGACAGAAATCTTATAAATTGTAATTGAATTTGACTTGCAAATTCTCCACAAGGAAGACAGACCACCAGAATCACACTCGAGGTTGTTTAGGCCTGTGACCATCATTTCTGGTGGAATGAATTCAAATAAATTTTCACTGTATATTTTCAGCCACTGGATTAACTGGACTCCATAGTGCTTCATGGTATTAGGTATAGATAACTTTTTTCTTTTACATATTTGGAAGAGAAAATGCCATGAAAATTTGGGGAGTCCAGTTAATACAAGGGCTGAGATACAGTATCTCAATACCTGCACACACACACACACACACAACAAAGAAATGATTCCCACACTGAGATTGCTAGAGGAGATCCTCAAACTGTTTCTAAGACATATTTTTTGGTTTTGAAACAGGATCTAGCTATGTTGTCCAGGCTGGAATGCAGTGGTGGGATCACAGCTCACTGCAGCCTTGAACTCCTGGGCTCAAACAATCCTCTCACCTCAGCCTCCTGAGTAGCTAGGACCACAGACACACACTAACACACTTGGCTAACTTAAAAAATATTTGTAGAGGTGGGGTCTCACTATGTTGCCCAGGCTGGTCTCAAACTCCTGGCCTCAAGTGATCCTCCCACCTCAGCCTCTCGAAGTGTTGGAATTACAGGTGTGACCAACCCCCCCTGGACTGTTTTAAAGATTTTTTAAAGCCTAAAATAAAAGTGTACCTTTATTCCCTAATTAAGCTGCATACGCTAACACAACTTAAGAACTCTGGATTTGGCAAGCAATATATCAATTTGGTGAGATGTCACGGTTATCTAACATTGTTCAGATACGCAAATGGGAAGAAATAGTAATAGATGAATCAGTAAGAGAAAATAAAGAATTTTAATAGGATCAATTTTCATGATGAACAAGCAGAGATTCCATTGAGGAAAAGAAAGCTAAGAGAGTGTTAAATGAAAAAAGGTTTAAGAACCATCCTTCATGAAAATTAGTTCCTAAAGAAAACAAAATTGATGTGTTATAACTCACATAGACTTATTCCCAGGGTTTGAGGAGGAAGCTGGGATCTGGAGAGACTGGGGTTGGAGAAACTGACAAGTTTGGCAAGGCTAAATCCAAAGACAGTGGTCAACAGTCCACTGCCAGCGTCTAGAGGGGTGCAGCCACCTCTGGCTTGACTCTGGTGAGCAGCGATTTAATACACCAGGCAGCAGCACTGGCAGATGTGACGATGGCAGTCAGGATGAATGACAGCATGTCAGATGCTCAGCCTTCCGGGGGAAAGACCCACGTCTGGGTAGTGTCAAGAGTCTGGCCAAATGACCTGGGGTTCAGGACCGGCCTTGACTCCCACTGGGAACTGGAGAGAAATTCACAGCTGAAGCCCCAGCAAATGGAATCAAGCAACACCATATGAGGGGCGGGGGTGGGGAAGAGGGTCACCTCACTGTCTGTGGGCTCCTGAATGTCAGGGATGATATTTCTGCTACCACCAAGTCGCTATCATCTGTGGTCAGGACCTCACATCTGTCCCAATGGCTGACAGTGCGTAGGGAAGAATAAGTACATTATCCAAACCTTGAATTTATCTATTCCTGATTTCACAGCAAAATCTTCAGTCCTCAATTTAAGTTACGCTCAAACCTAGTGAATGCCACAAATAAAATGTTATAATTGTTTCCCAACAAAATCAATAAAAGCACAAGCATAAACCCCCTTTTCAGTTGGTTTTTGACATCTTTTCATGTATCTCACAAACATTAAACACTATTTTCACTAGAGTATTTTCTGTTCCAAATATACTGAAAGTATTTATTTAATTTATTATTGAACTACCCAGCATAAAATAGGGCAGAAGATAAAAGTCACCTTTCAGCTGGATTTTAAATATATTACTCACATTTTCAATTTTGCTCTCTGAGAGCAGAACCTAAAGATGAATTCATTTTAGTGATAAATGAAAAATGTGATTTTCAATGATTTTGACATTTTATCTCTACATTTTAGGGTTATCCATATTATAAAACAAAGATCAAGTATGATAAGGAAAATTCTTTTGTGTCATCATAACCCATCAAAATATAGTAAATACCCTTTGACAACCTCTGAAGACCATGCACATGTACAGGACTGTCCTATCTCTGTATTACTGCATTGCTTAGTGCTGCCGGATAAACAACGGGTAAAGTGCTGGCTTTCCCACACTGCTCTGCAGCTCTCTTAACTGCCTGCTGCATCAAGCCAAGCCAAGGGAAAAAAGAATGAAATAATGAAACAATAAGCAGATTATAACGTTTTCTTCTCTAATAGAGCTATCTGAAATGTGCAATTTAATCACATAAGAGTTGTATCTAGGAGAAAAATAGTAAATTTCAGAAGAAAAGATCTTTTCTTCAACTGTCTAGCCTATAATATTATATACCTATAGTAATAATTCTATATCCCATAATAACAATTTTTTTAAAATCACTAGCTTGCAAGGTGACTATGGTCATAACTGCAAAATGGCTGCAATACTATTTTACCTAACACTTCTTGAATGTTAAAGAAAAAAAAAGTTCTAGAGTTTTTATTGAAGTTTTTTATCTGTACAAATTGCTTTGTATTGAGAGAACTCTAAGAATGGGAACACGACTGACTTTCTCCCATGTCCCATTTCCCACACAGAAGGGCCCTGATTCTTTCTGCAGATCAAAGCATGCACCATATGTTCATCAGTACAGACCAGGTTACCCCATGGAAGCTCAGAAGTCCTCCATGGAAGCATGTATTGGGTGCAACCCTAATTAACTAATTACTCAAGGTGGGGAGAGGAAAACCTGAGAATCTATTTTAACCTTGATATGTGAAACTTGAGTATTTGAAATGTTTTGCACATATCAAAAAACAAACTTTACATAAAAGCACTGTACAAATACAAATTTTATGTTGTGAAATCGTTCATTAATAAATATCAGACGACTAATGTTCATATCGTATTTTTCAGACTGGCTAAACACTCAGTTTATCACTGTGTGCTTCGCTGTGGGTAGCACGTGTGCTGTTCCCACCGAATGACACAGATTTCAAAAAATAAGTATGATTAATTAGATACGTTAAATGACTGATGTACAAAGTTCCTGTAACAAGCCCTCCATGTGGTCACTTACACGTGGTAAATATTATAAAACCCTTTAAAGACAATTTTTAAGAGGTCCAGCTACCTCCATGGAGTTAAATATTTAAAAGAGAGGAGCAGGAAAATTATAGCTAGACTGTGTATATATACGGTGAAGAAAAAACCACAGTGGAAGGGGATAGAAGGGAGTACTTAGAACAATAGGAGTATTATTGTTAACAAAGTGTAAGTGACAGTAATAACAATGAACCAGAAAAACATACTTCATTTAAAAATTGAGCCAATTCATATAAATACGGAACCCCAGTTTAAGTAATTCTCCCCTCCCCCCATCCAATTTTTGACTTATTGTTACATATTAACTTCAGAGACTCCTTCAGCTGACAAAATGTTCTGGTAAGCTTTGGAGATACCCAGGCCACAATCATTACAGTCACAGGGAAAGATTGTTACACAAAGAGAAAAGCCTGTTGAAATGATACCTTCTCAGAGATTTGTCAGTCTTTGTCCTTTATTTTGCATTTTTGGTGGGGGACAACATGGAATATCTCTGCCCCTTGTGGCTGTGACTTTGGAAGCTCAGCTTCTATCTGTAAACTGGGGACACTGGAGCTTCCAAACTGGAATTCTAGGATTTAGTTCCAGCCTTCGGGTTGCTGTGGGGACCGGGGCACCTTCTGTTGCAGCTGCCCCCTGCTGCTGTGACCTCAGGACAAGAGGCTCAGCTGCTCTGCCCCAGTGGCTGACCGGGCTCTGCAGTCCTCCCAGCCATCGTCTCAGAGCCTCAGACCACAGACCCCTGACACATGACCGATTTCATGGCAGCTGACCCAGTCTTGGGCCCCTCACCCAGCGTGGCCGGTCTCCCCAACCAGGTCAGCACGCAGCATTGCACAGCGGGCCAGTTCTTTTTGTGTGTGTGGTCCAAAAAAATACTTCCCAAAATCTGGGTTACAAAAATCTTACTTCTAGAACCTAATCACTGGTCATTTCTATGCAAAATTTACCCTCTTTCAGTGTCAGTTTTTTCCCTTGGGAAATTACACTGATTTCCAATTGTCTACACTTCCTAACCCTCTGCAAAGTGGAAATGCTCACCTAGGAGGATCCTTTTTCTCTTCCCAGTAGTGTGACTTCCATTAGCACAACAAGCCTGGCCTTGCTCTACCTGCTCCCTCCTGCTCTGTGGATATGAGGAGTGGTCCATCTCCTGGCGAGTGGGCACAAGAGGTCTGCACCTTGCCTTCCCCCTTTTTGGAGCAAGGATGCACACAGCGTGCACAATTCTGCTCCACTCCTCCATGCTCTAAGTGAGAGAAATGCAAATTCTGCCCTGTGTAGGGGAAGAAGGAAGAACGAGGGAACATGTAGGAACAGGACAAAGAGTTTGAGAGAGCAAAATATGCAGTGGAGAGACTCTATGTGAAGCACTTGGCATTGGCCATATGTGTCACCAATTGTGTTCTATGCCTTCTAAAAGGAGCCTTGACTACTTACACAATTCACAGTGTCCACAGATCAACTAAGAGTTGTAGAAATACAACTATCCTTATAGCTAAGAGCAGAAGGCTATAGAGACACAGGGTCATGATGATGGGAGGTGTTGTACAATGTAGTGAGCGGTGCCTCATAAATATACACACAATTAGCCCACAGTGAGCTAAGTGTCCCAGAGCTACTTCTTAGCACCTCCTTTTTATGTAGACCAAGGGTGCCACCCTAGCTCCTGCAAAAACAGTTGTGATGATCGGGGAAAGGTAGAAAAGGAGAGCAGCAGCATAGAGTTCATGCATGCACGTCACTGACAGCATGATTTCCTCCAGTTGTAGACTGAGGAATCCTGCATGAGCAAATGGACTGGATACCTGTGTGTCCTTCCGGGAATCTTCAGTGAGCTTCTGATGGACACTGGGCAGTCATGAGTTTGAGACTGTATATCCTAGAAAGTGCTTGGGATGTAGCTTCTCTATTTTGGTAATTAAATAGAGAACCACTGGGGCTTACTGACTCAACTGCCTGGCTGGGGATACTGATGACTTCATCTTGGGAAAGTGAAGGAGGCTCACCCTGACATGTTGGTTTAGAAATAGGCAGCTGGAGCCCCCCACTCAGGGGCGAGAACGAGGTGTGCTTAGACTGCAGGCCTCATGGATAGGGCGAAAGAGACAGGAGCCCCTGTGCAGAGGAAGGTGGACAGTGTGTGGTCATGGAAGCAGTTCTTACCACAAATTGCTCTTCCTTTAAAGCCTTCTTTGGAGTCTTAGCTTTCTTGGCCCCAGTAGATGATATACTCATGGTCGCAGAATGTGGCCTCGAAGCTGTGGTGCTGGGTGGAGACTTGGACCATGGGGACAAAGAGGCTTCTCTCCCCTTGGCTGATTTTGCAGCCTGCCACACAAAAGTAAACAACTTTGTTATTCTCATTTTGTTTCTTGGATTTGTGTCCCTCTCTTTCACACTCTTCCCCTCCCCTGAGCTGCAATTGCAGAGCTGAGGTTTTCAGTCCTAGAGCGTGTGGATTTGTTCTTGCTCCCAGGCCCACAATCTCCCCTGGCAGGATTTGATTGGTAGGCTGAGCTTATTTCTCCACTCTCCCCCTTTAATCCTCATGTCCTAAGAAGAACACACCAACAAATCAATGCTCTTTGGAATCCCCTGGAATGGTGAGGTCTATGTGGAGAGGGGTGGGTGGCAGCTCGAGGCCTGTATCTAGGTAGGAAGAAGGTAGGGAAATAGTAGGAAGGATGAGGATATCAGGATGCACTCCTCCTGATGCCCCACTAGCTGGTTTTTTGGCTTTCAATTTCACTCTCTGCTCCCTGTTCTCAACAATCAGCTCCTGATTTCCCATTCACACTTCTTACACCACTTTATTTATTTATTTATTTATTTATTTTTAAAGAGATAGTCTCACTATGTTGCGCAGGCTGGTCTTGAACTCCTGGACTCAAGCAATCCTCCTGCCTCGGCCTCCCAAAGTACTAGGATTATAGATGTGAGCCACTGCTCCCGGCCTTGCTCTCACTTTCAAGAACTTTGTTTTTCAAACTCAGACATTGGAAAGTGAAAAACCTCAGTATGCTACATAGATTTGTCAATTCAGATGCCAAAATCAGGGAAGCACAAAATTAAAGAGAAAGAGGAGAAAAAACTTAAATACAAACCTTGACACTTAAGCTGCCATACTTTTTTCTCATTTCCTTGTCCTCTTTCTGTTTATTAATCTGTAAAATTGAAGACCCATATCATTGGTTATTATCTACAAAGATTAAAAAAGACAATTTTCTATAAAATTTCTATAAGCAATGAAAGAGTAACATTTTAAACCATTTGTCTGCCAAAACTATTATGGGATACAAGTTATAATATCAAAGAGAAAACAAATTTGTATCCAGAAAAAGAACTTTTATTAAAAAAGTAAACAGGAATATATAACATTGCAAATATCTAAAGTCATTAGCATTTATTCATTGCATTAAGTACAACAGACATCATAGGAAAACATGCATTATGTGTTCAGCACCTTCAACTGAAATATACAGATTCTCACATTGGGACTGACTAGGCAGACAACCTGACCCACAGAGAATGAAGAAACGCAGGTGGGGTGATGGGTCCTCCCAGGAGTGGCACAGAGCCAAAGGAACCCCTGTCCCCAGCCAAGGGAAGTGGTGAGTGATTGTGTGACCTCCCCTGGGAAACCATGCTTTTCCCATAGATCTTTGCAACCTGTGGATCAGGAGATCCCCTCATGAGCCCATACCACCAGGGCCCTGGGTCTGATACACAGAGGTGTGTGGAGTCTTGGCAGAGTAGCTGCTCAGGTATACATGGAGACCCAGCAGTTTTACATACTCTGGTCCTGGGAATCCCAGCAAGGTGGCAGATCTGTCTGTACCTTCCCCCTGGGAAGGGGACTGAATCCAGGGAGTCAAGCAGCTTTGTTCTGCAGGCCCTACTTCCATGGTGCCTCACAGGTTAAGCCCCACTGACCTGGAATTCCAGCCAGCCAGCAGCAACAGGTTGGAGACGGCCTCAGATGGACCAAATTCCCAGGGGGAGAGGCGGCCGCCATCTCTGCGGTTTGGTTGACTCAGCTGTTCTAGCCTGCCAGTTCTAGGGAGTCCAGGTGGTTCAGATGAGGAGGAGTCTCGCACAATGCAGCACAGCTGCTGTGCAGAAATCGTGGCCAGAGTGCTTAAGTGGAACCCTGATCCAGCTCTCCTTACTGGGTGGGGCCTCCCTGCAGGAATTTCAGCAACTCCAGCCAGGGTTATATGTACAGAACTCTGATCTCTCCCTGCGACAGAGCCCCAATTAAAAGACACAAAATGGCAAGCTGGATAAAGAGTCAAGACCCATCAGTATGCTTTCTTCAACAGACCCATCTCACATTCAAAGAAACACATATGCTCATAATAAAGGGATGGGGGAAAAATTTACCAAGAAAAAGGAAAACAGAAAAAAGCAGGGGTCACAATCCTAGTTTCTGACAAAACAGACTTTAAACCAATGAAGATCAAAAAAGAGGTAAAGGGCACTACATAATGGTAAAAGGTTCAACTCAACAAGAAGAGCTAACTGTCCTGAATATATATGCACCCAATACTGGAGCACCCAGATTCATAAAGCATGTTCTTAAGAGTCCTACAAAGAGACTTAGACTCCCCTCTATCTATTAATGGATACCAGAGGTGTTTCCAGTTTTTTGCTCTTACAAACAAAGCTGCTACAAACAAATGCAAACATTTGTGACCCAAGACTTTGTGTGAACATGTGCTTTTATTTATCTTGGGTAAATACCAAGGAGTGTGATGGCCAGATCATCTGTTAAGTATAGAATTTTAGAAATTTCTTTTAGCTGTCAAAACATTTTTCTAAATGTATATTTTACATTTCCACTAGCAGAGAATGAGAGTTCTAGTTGCTCCACATCCTTGACAACACTTTATATGGTCGACCTTTTAAATTTTAGCCAGGCTAGTGAGTATATAGTGATATTTCATTGAGATTTTAATTTGTATTTCCCTAAAGACTAATGATGTTGGGCATCTTTTTATGTCATCATTTGCCTCTATATATCTTTTTAAATAAAGTGCCTGTTCAAATAGTTTGGCCATTTAAAAAACTGAGTTGTTTTTATATTATTACACTGTAAGAGTTATTTGCATAGTCTAGATGCAAATTCTTTGTTAAAGATATTTTGCAAATATTTTCTCCCACTCTGTGGTTTGTTTTTTCATTAAAAGAAAAATATTTTGAACAGTAAACTTTTTGTTGTTGTTGTATGACACAACGTCTTGCTCTATCACCCAGGCTGGAGTGCAGTGGTGGGACCAGGGCTCACTGCAGACTTGACCTCCCTGGGTTCACGTGATCCCCCCACCTCAGCCTCTGAAGTATCTGGGACTACAGGTGCATGCCAGTATGACTGCCTAATTTTTCTATTTTTTATAGAGATGAAGTTTCACCATGTTGCCCAGGCTGGTCTTCAACTCCTAGGCTCAAGCAATCTGCCAGCCTCGGCCTCCTAAAGTGTTGGTATTACAGGTGCGAGCCACCATGCCTGGCTAAACTTTTTAAATTTCTGATAAACTGTAATTTGTTATTTAAGAAATCTTTGCCAAATCTGAGATCACTAAGATTCTCTCTTATATCTTTATCTAGAAGTTGTGTAGTTTCAGCTATTACAATTCTGATCCATTTCAAGTTAACTTTAATATGAGGTGTCAGGTAAGGGTTGAGGTTCATTTTTTGCTTATTGCTGTCCAATTGTTCCAGTACTGTTTGTTGAAAAGATTATCCTTACTACTTGAATTGCCTTTGCATCTTGATCAGAAATAAATTCATTATATACGATCCATAGGGTCTACTACTGGATTCTCTAGTCTATTTCAGCAGTCTATGTTTCTCCTTATGCCAAGACCACTTTACCTCGACTACTATAGTTTTACAGCAAGTTTGAACCAGGTGTGTGCATCTTTCAACTTTGTTCTTTTTCAAAATTGTTTCAGCTATTCCAGGTCTTGTGCATGTCTATGTAAATTTTAGGATAGGCTTGTTGATTTCAACAATAACAACAACAACAACAAAAAACCCTGCTGGGATTTTGATTCGGACTGTGTTGAATCCATAAATCAATCTGGAGAGAATTGACAGCTTGATAATATGCATCTCTTGAATCATGAACAATGGAAATATTTCTGCATCTATTTAAGTCTTTATTTCAGCAGTATATTAACTGTACATGTTTTGCACATATTTTGTCATGTTTATCCATAAGCACTTCATATTGTTTGATGCTATCATAACCAGTGTTTTTCAAAATTTCGATTTTTGATTGTTCATTGTTTATATATAGAAGTACAAGATTTTTGTATCTTGATATTTGCAACCATTCTGCATTCACTTATTAATTCTAGTAGCTTTTTTTTTGTAGATTTGTTAGGATCTCCTATAGAGATGATCATGTCATCTGGGAATTTAAAAAGTTCTACCTCTTCCTTCCCTATCTGGATGTTATTTATTTTTGTGTGTGTGCGTTTTTGCACTGGTTAGGACTTAAAACACAATGTTGAAGGGAAGTAATAAGAGCAGGAATTCTTGTCATATTTCTGACTTCAGAGTCAAAATCTTCATCCTTTCACTATCAACCATGATAATAGTGTGTTTTGTAGATATTTTTTATCAGCTTGAGAGGTTCTCTTCTATTCCCAGTTTGCTGAGAGTATTTTTTATCATGAATGGAAACTGGAGTCCCTCAAATGCTTTTTCTTCATCTACCTGCCTTTTGACTCCATTATTTTATATCCTTCCCATGAACAAAATATATTTATCTTCACTCAAGGCCTTAAAAAATCTCATTGTACTATAGCATCAGCTTGAAGTCTGGAATCTCATTATCTAAATCAAGTCCAGGTGCAGATGAGGCTCCTTGAGTACAATCTCTCTTGATCTGAAGATACGGAAACTAAAGAGACAAGTTATCTGTCCCCACACAGCCAATGTTCCATGGTGGGACATAGGATAAGCACTAGAGATCCCATTCCATTCAAGGGAAGAAGGAGGCATAGAGCAATAGCTGGTCCATAGTAATTTTGAAATCCAACTAGGCATATATTGCCAGTTTCTTGACTAGGACCAAGTCCTGCTCCACTTTTGGAGGCAAACTACCATACACAGTAAATATTGTTGGAAAACTCGAACTTCTGAAGTCCATGTAGTTGTTTTTACTCTGTATTGTTTCTCACAGGAATCAGGGGAACCAGCCCCCAATATTTCAACATACATTGTTTCTATTTTCCCCAAGTGTTGGCCGATCTGAGAAATAAAGAGAAAAAGTACAAAGAGAGAAATTTTACAGCTGGGCCTCTGGGGGTGTCATCACATAATGGTAGGACCGTGATGGTGACCCCGAGCTGCAAAATCAGCAAGTTTTTACTAGGGATTTCAAAAGGAGAGGGGGGTGCATGAATAGGGAGTGGGTCACAGAGATCACATGCTTCAAAGGGCAATACAAGATCACAAGGCAAAGGGCAGAGCAAGATCACAAGGCAAGGGCAAAATTAGAATTACTGATGAGGGTCTGTGTCCTGCTAGGCACGCATTGTCTTGATAAACATCTTAACAGGAAACAGGGTTTGAGAACAGACAACTGGTCTGACTAGAATTTACCAGGCTGGAATTTTCCAATCCTAGTAAGCCTGAGGGCACTGCGGGAGACCAGGGCGTATTTCATCCCTTATCTCAGCTGCATAAGACAGACACTCCCAGAGCAGTCATCTATAGACCTACCCCTGGGAATGTATTCCTTTCCCAGGGTATTAATTATTAATATTCCTTACTGGGAAAATAATTCAGCAATATTTCTCCTACTCACACATCCATTTATAGGCTCCCTGCAAGAAGAAAAATATGGCTCTATTCTGCCCGATCCTGCAGGCAATCAGACCTTATGGTTATCTTTCCTTGTTCCCTGAAAATCGCTGTTATTCTGTTCTTTTTCAGGGTGCACTGATTTCATACTGTTCAAATACACGTTTTACAAACAATTTGTATAGTTAATGCAATCACCACAGGGTCCTGAGGTGACATACATCCTCAGCTTATGAAGATGATGATTAAGAGATTAAAGACAGGCATAGGAAATTATAAAAGTATTAATTTTGGGAACTAATAAATGTCCATGAAATGTTCACAATTTATGTTCAAAGACTGCAGTAAAGACAGGCATGAGAAATTATAAAAGTATTAATTTTTGGAACTCATAAATGTCCATAAAATCTTCACAGTTTATGTTCTTCTGCTGCAGCTTCAGCCGGTCCCTCTGTTCGGGGTCCCTGACTTCCTGCAACATACAGGTGGTTTCTTATTTCCTTGTGTGCTTCCTTATCTTTGACTATGTGATATTAGTTGCTCCTATAATCGTAGGGTAGAGAATTCTGGGAATTCTCTGAGGCTTAGGATTAAAGTACTCCTTATAGAGAGTATTTCCATTTGCTTCTTTCAGGGGTACTTTCTATTCACTTAAAACCAAACTGATGCCAGGTGCAGTGGCACGTAGTCCCAGCTACTTGGAAGGCTGAGGTGGGAGGATTGCTTGAGCACAGGAGTTCGAGATCAGTTTATGCAAGATATCAAGATCCCATCTCTGAAAAACAAACAAATTAACTAAACTGAAGGTTTGAGGTTCTGTGAATACAAACTTGAGTTGCAAATCCCCTGTAAGTCCTGCCTCTCAAAACCCTTCAGGAAGAGATTGTCCCCCTTGTGTTGCTCTGTACAGAGGCAACTCTCCCCTGCAGGCCTCTGGGTATTAGGTAGGTTTCAGGTTTACATTTGCTCATGTTCATCCAGCAGGAATGACCTTTGGTTCACAGCCTAATGCAAGAGACCACTGCTGATTACCCCTACACACACACACACACACACACACACACACACACACACACACGCAGGCACTCTAGCATGCCCTGCACTGTGACTTCTGTTTAGTGCAGATAAGTAAATCCCCTCAGGACAATCAGCTTGGAAACCTCAACTGACCCCTCTGTGTTTCCCTTGATGTTTGACTTTTGACCAGGTAAGCCCCATGTCCCTGGTCATTTTTTTATGCTTTTACCAAGATGTTTGTAATACTGTATCTAGAATTTTTTGAGGTTTTAAAAAATTTGGGTGGGAGTCACTTTGAATGCCAGCTCACTTGATAAGTTTTCCCTGTAATCAATATCAATATGGTTAATTTTTTAAAGTTTGAGCCCTTTTTCCCACAGAGTTTCCATTCTGCCTCAGAATTCTCTCTCAATACATTGGAGGTGATACATGAACTTAGGTTTATTTGGAATCCCTGGACTAACAGAAGAAGCTTCCAGGTTTCTTCCTATTAGGGTGATTAACTATCCTGGTGCTTTTTAGGACTGAGGGGGTTTCTCAGGATGTAGGGCTTTCAGTGCTAAGAATGAGCAAACCAGGATGAGCTGGTCACCCTATCAGTCATGATCAATGCTTTCATCACTGACTGTAGGTGTGAATAATCCACTCCTCTTTTCTCTGAGGAAGGAAGGAAACTTTACACATTACTAGTGGGAACAGACAAACCCATGACCCAGTAACTCCTTCTTCACTCTGTTGCTTGGTCAGTGAAATGGCTCAGTGGGGATAAAGGGAGCCTCTGGAAGACCTGCAGAACTCCTGTTCATACAGAAGGCATTGACGTCACCTCCTCTAGATCAGCTCTGGGTGCTCCCCTTTTTAGAAAGACAATTCCCTGGCCAGGAAGCTCCCACTGTCATATAGTGTGGTAGATAGCCAACTTCCCTATAAAGTGGTGTGTCGGGGGGATCCCTCTCCCACAGCAATTCCTGTGATTCACCTTACCCAAGCTCTCCTCTTGGTGGGCTAATAAAAGACCAAAGGAGTGTGTCCTGTCTGTTAATTTTCTTCTTGTAAGTTTTTAATCAATAAACTTTATACCTGCACCACACATTCTAGAGGTATGTACGTTTGTACCCTTGCATTCCATCTAGGAATACAACAGCACAACACAAGATATTGCCCATGGGGAGCACTTGGCCCAGTCACCACATTGTGAGAGATAAACGGCAATTTCCTTATGTGGAAATTTGAACCGCCTCCCTGAGCGCAGGAGTAATGGCTTATATTTATGTAAATATATTAGTATTAGTAAGTGTATTAGAAAGTGTAACATTCTAATAGCCATGTGCCAGGGAAAGGAATCGATGAATAAATAAATTAAATGAAAACAAATGAAGATGATCAGAATCACAAACGGATAAAGACATTTCACTTAACTATACCTGGCTAAGAGTTTTTCCTTATTAAATAAGGCAGCAGATCTCAACATGTGGTCCAAGGACCTCTAAGGTGCCCCAAACCTCAGGGGTTCTGTGAGGCCTAAATTATTCTCATAATAATACTAACAGATTAGTCACTGTTTCTTCATTCTCATGGTCTCATGAGTGGACACTGGAGTTTTTCAAAAGCTATGTGATATTTATCATGGCAGAGAATACAGAAGTATCTATGAGAATTTAAATAATTTCCAGGAAACCAAATACTAAAGAAATTTACAGAAATAAGTGACTGGGTATTGTGGCTTATGCTTGTAATTCCAGCACTTTAAGAGGCTGAGGTGGGTGGATCACTTGAGCCCAGGAGTTTACAATCAGCCTGGGCAATGTGGCAAAACCCTGTCTCTACAAAAAATAGAAAAATTAGCCAGACGTGTTGGTGCGTGGCTGTAATCCCAGCTACTTGGGAGGTTGAGGCAGGAGAATAACCTGAGCCCAGGAAGTCAAGGCTGCAGTGAGCCATGATTGTGCCACTGCACGGCAGTCTGGGTGACAGAGTAAGACCATCTCAAAAAAAAAAAAAAAAAAAAATACACACACACGTATACAAAATACACACATATGTAAGACAAAGCCACTTTTGCTAAACATTTTCTGTGTTGGGAAAGATTTTCTTATAAACAATATGGCATTTATGTCAGCATGTGAAGAGTTTAGTGTTGTTATTTTTAAGTCACTTAACAAATAATTTGATTATGTTTTCCTTTCATATATGGTAAATATCAACAGATAAAACCCATCTGTGTTAGTATATTCTCACATTGCTATAAAGAAATATCTGAGACTGGGTAATTTATAAAGAAAAGAGGTTTAATTGGCTCGCGGTTCTGCAGGCTGTATAGGAAGCATAGGGGCTTCTGCTTCTGGGGAGATCTCAAGAAGCTTCCAATCACGGTGGGAGGTGAAGGGGGAGCAGGTGTCTCACATGGTGGGAACAGGAGCAACAGAGAGAAGTCGGGAGGTGCTACACACTTTTAAATGACCAGATCTCACCAGAACTCACTCACTATAGTGAAGACAGTATAATGGGGAATGGTGCTAAACCATTCATGAGAAATCTGCCCACATGATACAATCACCTCCCACAAGGCCCCCACTCCAACACTGGAGCTTACATTTCTATATGAGATTTTGATGGGAACACACATCCAAACTATATCACCATCTAAACCAAATTTTCTTGGGGGACCTCAAAAAATATTTAAGAGTGTAAAGAGATCCTGAGACCAAAAAGTTTGAGAACCACTGGAATGGAACCTGGAAATTAATCCTGGAAACCCCACTGCAGGTCCTCTCTATATTGTATAGCTGTGTCACGTATGTATTACCAGTATTATGGGCTTATTAAAGTACATATAGTTCATGCCATATATAGTGTGGGTTAAGCCATTCTCAACTATTTTTTGTTATCCCTTCTATCATTTATTCATAACAAATATTTATTGGCCATCTACCCCATGGGGGCCACCATGTTAGGTTTTAGGGGTAAAACCATAGCTCACAGAATGGAAATAGCAGGTAAGATAACAGGCCATCTCTACAGAATGTGATGAGAGCCACAAGAGGAAAACTGTGTGCCATGCCAGCATGAGGGTGGGCACCTCTTCCAGGCAAGGGAAGTCAGGGTGGGAGAGGTTTCCCAGAGGAGGCAGCATCTGACCTCTGACCTGAAAGATGAGAGGACCTAACCAGGTGCTGACCAAGAGAGGTCAGTTCAGGGAGAAGGAACAGCACAGAAGGAACGGAACTCTGAGGCATCCTTGTCTGAATCTCCTGATTGTAAAGAGAGAAATCTACCTGCTGATATCAGGTAGGGTGAATGGCTGCAAGAGTTCATGGGGCTCATTCTGATGAATTTTGAACAACACACCCTCAGGGGAGCTCTTCCTTTCACAAGGTTTGCCTTCTAGCTCTTTGACTTCCTAAGGGGATTGTGGGTTGGTCACAGTGGCTCATGCCTATAATCCCAACACTTTAGGAGGCCAAGGCAGGAGGATTGCTTCAGTCCAGGAGTTCAAGACCAGCCTGGGCAATATAGTGAGACCCTGTCTCTATATTTTATAAATATTATTTTAAAAAGTAGATTGTGAAGGCTATGCAGGACTAATAAATGTCCAAGATTACATGGAACACATTTGACTGACCAGCGGGCACAGACTCACTGCCAGTGAGACAGGGACCACACGGACAGCAGAACTTGCTCCTCTACCTTCCATGGCATACAGGGACAGTCACATTGGGTCACGCTTGTGTCATGTCTGTCTTGATGAAGAGTCACTATTCGCAGAGCTTCCATGTAAACGTGGCTTTGCATGGACCACTGAAAACATCTGTTTCCTAACTGGATAGCCAAACCCTGCCACATGACATATAACAGGACTGCACAGGCTTGAGGCATGCCTCAGAGGGAACGCAGGCATCAGGAACCTAGTTGTGGGAGCAAGGGAGATTGCAAGGGTAACTTATTGCTGTGCCCCCAGAATGGGGCTAGGGCAACCTATGTACTTCCTTCCCATCTCCAGTCTGGATTGTTCCAAGAAATAGGGTGCGCTGGGATGAAGCAGATAGAAATGAAGTAAGAGAAAGAGTTCAATCATGATATTTTTCTGATGAGGGCCCTCTGTTTTGTTAACTTCAAAATAAACGAAAGCCACTTAGCCTAGGAATCATAGAAAGACCCAAAATTATTTCACATGCTTCCTCAAAAGCCAATCTAAGGATACAATCACTCTAGGTTGCATCGCTTACCTAACATATATATTATATATATATAATAAATAATAAATATGTGTATGTTATATATAATAATAAATATGTATTTATTTATCTATTCTTTTTTAAAGACAGGGTCTTGCTCTGTTGCCTAGGCTGAAAAGCAGTGGTATGATCACAGCTCACCGCAGTGTCAAACTTCTGGGCTCAAGTGATCCTCACACCTCCCACCTAGCCTCCTGAGTAGGAGGACTGCAGGCATGTGCTACTATGCATAGCTAATCTTTTTTATTTTATATAAAAAAGGGGCCTCACTATGTTGCTCAGGGGGGTCTCAAACTCCTGGGCTCAAGCGATTCCCCTATCTCAGCCTCCCAAAGCACTGGGCTTACAGGCATGAGCTGCCACACAAAGTCAGTTTACATATACTTACTGATTGTGCCTCTTTACTACCAGTTCTTTGGCTTTTTGCACTACACTCTTAACAGGTCAGAAAATAACTTTCACTGGAATATAATAATAGGCAAGCATGTAACAAAACCCTTCTGGCTAGAAAGTATTTAAATTTTTACAGAATGACAGTGGTCAACTCCACCTTCTCCCACTCTTCCTTGTCAGTGCAATCACAAATCCCGGGTCCTGGAAAAACGCAGGATAGCAAGAAACGAAGAAAGCCCAAATAGCAACAACAAAACCAGGCTGCCTCCAAGTGAATAACAGAATGCCTTGCAGGAGTAGGGAGAAGGCGGTGAAATAGTGACCTCGATGGGTCCAAAGCGGGTATGCAATGGAAACCTCCATCACATGAAGAAACTCAGGCCCACTCCCTCTATTGAAATCATGAGCTCCTAGACTAGTCTAGGCATCCTGGAGGCTCTTTCGCCGTCGTGGAGTTTGTGGTGCAGGCTCTTGCTGCTTGGCAACAAGCTTGGGGCGCAACAAACTTCTAAACCACAAAATAAAATGTGATTGGTTCCCCTGTGAGCAATATAATAGCACCCGTTAAAGGCTTACAGTTAAAATAAAGAGGCAAAGTAATTCAAAGAGTATGGGATCTGCTCCTAGTATAGGCACAAATTCACTGACTGAGTAGTTTAATTTCTTCTCTATTGCTGCTAACAAACAATATAACACTGGCTTTCCACTCTATAAAAACACTTCCAATTTTAATGACAATATGCACATTTATTTAGTTGTTTGTTTTCCAAAGTAAAGCCTGAACTTTGGAGGAATGACAGAAGAGAGTGGGGGTGGAGGTAGAAGAAATTCACCAAGTACACTCAAATAATGGAGTCTATTTTTATATGCCAGGTATTTAAAAGTAGCAGGCTCAAAATAACACATTTGTTAACACATGGTTTTTGTGAATCGCCAACCATAAATTTTTTTCGTTGCCTGCATTCCCAAGTTGGTTTCATAGAAGGCTTTATTGTAATCCAGGAGAATTGTTTTGCATTAATTTCTATGACAAGGAACCCAAAACACAGGGTGCTGAGAGTAACAAAACAGAGTTAGGGAAACAGTCATGACTTGGCACAAAATGTGACAAGCTGTAAAAAAGCGAATGTTTCAATATCTGAAGTGTTGATTTCCTATGAGCAACCTTTTCTCTTCCAAACAGTATCATATTCTTTTCAAGCACATTTAGAACGCAAGTCAAGCTGTGTTTTATTTTTTATTATAATAAACACAGTCAGTTTACTGTAACAAAGACATACTAGTGGTAATCAGCTGAAAGCCAAATACGCCACCATAAGCTGGGCGGGGGGCTGCTGTGGGGGGGCTGGGGGCTGGGTAGTCAACTGATAAAAGACCAGCCGTCTGGAAAGTTCTCTTAAAAGAACATAAAAAGGCAGTGTTTTCTTATGAGACTAACACAGAATGCCAAAATATCTAGCTGGGCTCTTTTTTATTGTCACTTACGGCAATTTGTAACTGAAAATAGCAATTCCTTCAAAATAGTGGGCTCTCCTATTTGTTTTTTTTTTTTAAATCTCCATAATAAAATGCAGAAATTTTATACATGG
Source organism: Theropithecus gelada (assembly GCF_003255815.1). NCBI lineage: Eukaryota > Metazoa > Chordata > Mammalia > Primates > Cercopithecidae > Theropithecus > Theropithecus gelada. Next base: position 26,548,427 of record NC_037677.1, on the reverse strand, counting down.
TTTTAAATGGTAATACTATTTCTTACACAAGACTCTAGTAAGCATATTTATTGCTGTGCTACTCAAACTGCTTTCTTTAAAATGACCATTTACAAATGTTTATAATTATACATGTACTTAGATTTCCGATAAAGGTGAAATGAGTCATTCACAGGAAATAATCACAAATAAAGTTTATAAAACTTTCATGGTTAAATTAAATTCCTGAATTCAAATAGTTAGGAAATAATGTAAATCATCTTACCACATCCTGAACTAATGATTTTTCATAATTAAGCTCTTCTCTTAATCTTTCTCTACTATCCATTAACTGAAAGAGAAGAAATTATATTTTTATTAAAGATAAGAACAGAACATCTAACATCTCTCCTCAAGAGAATTTAGTGAAACATACTTCAATATGAGAAAAATGGATCTCAATCCGATCAAAAGAAAATTAAATTTCTACAGATGATCATCTTACATTATTATAGAATTATTATGTAAGCAAGTAAAATATACACAGAAAATACCAATTTATTTACACCTTTCCTCACCCCACACCATCAAAATGTAACATCACAATAAAGCAAGTCCTACTCTGTCAAAAAGAACAATTTTGCCTAATGTTTTATGTGACCCATCTCTTATTTTAGGGTTTTGCGTTATATCTATGTGCATATCAAACTACATTTATACCAATTGAAAATAGCTATCAGAAGCATACACTGGGCTGGGTGCAGTGGCTCACACCTGTAATCCCAGTGCTTTCAGAGGCTGAAGCAGGAGGATTGCTTGAGGCCAAGAGTTTGAGACTTGGTATCAGGTCTCCACAAAAAAATTTTTTAGGCTGGGCACAGTGGCTGACACTCATAGTCCCAGCACTTTGGAAGGCTGAGGCAGGTGGATCACCTGAGGTCAGGAGTTCAAGACCAGCCTGACCCACATGGTGAAACCCCATTTCTACTAAAAATACAAAAATTAGCTGGGCACAGTTGCATGTGCCTGTAATCCAAGCTACTTCGGAGGCTGAAGCAGGAGGATTGCTTGAGCCCAGGAATTTAAGGCTGCAATGAACTATGGTCATACCACTGCACTCCAGCCTAGAACAAGACCCTGTCTCTAAACAAATGAACAAACCATTTATTTGTGGGAGCTAGAAATTAAAACAATTGAACTTACAGAGATAACAAGAAGGATGGTTACCAGATGCTGGGAAGGGTAGTGAGGGGTGGGGTAATAGGGTTAACAGTACAAAAAAAAAAAAATGGCTAGAAAGAACGAATAAGACCTAGTATTCGATAGCACAACAGGGTGACTATAGTCAATAATTTAATTGTACATTTAAAAATAACTAAAAGAGTATAAATGGATTGTTTGTAATACAAAGGATAAATGCTTGAGGTGATGGATACCCCACTTATCCTCATGTGATTATTACACATCGTAATGCCTGTACCAAAATATTTCATATACCCTGTAAATATACACACCTACTAGGTACCCAAAAAATGAAAAATGAAAAAACAAACAAAAACCCCATGCACTGCAGGGCCCTTGTTCCCTTGTGACTTGCCTTGGTATTTACATTGATCAGTTGCTGTTTGTGTGTGTTATAGGCTAGTAAAATTCAACCTTTCGTTTTGATATGCATTCAATTTCATTAATTCATGTCTGTATTAATTTAATAAATACCCCCAGTGTCACCGTTCTTGTTTCAGTTCTTTATTGTTTCCCTGGTTTATCCAAGCGACACCTTCACTGGACTCTGGTTCCCGGCTTTCCTCTCTCCCATTCATTTTCTTTCTGAAACACAAATCTGATCCTGCCGCAATGTTCAAGGCTCTCCAACGCACTTAGAAGGTAATTCAAACCTTTTTTGCATGAATATAATCTTCTGCCACTGTCCTCTGCCCCTTGCCACTCCTTGCTCTCAGGTACTCTTCATCTACAGCAAACCACACTCCCTTTCCCATACAAGGTGCTTTTGCGTGGTACTTAGAATACTCCTCTCAACTCTCCCGCATCTCTTTGCTGGCTAACTCTAACAGCTCTTCTTGGGGCCAGTGCAGTATCCTTCCTCCAACCTTCCCTGATCCCGTAGAGTACAGGCTGGGAATGCCTCTTGTGTGCCGCACAGCAAACTCTGCTTCTCTGCATCCTGACGCTATCACACATGTACTGTGCTCTCTGACTCCGGGTCTGTCTCCCTCCCAGAGTGAAATTCATGAGAACAGATTCTACTGTGGCAGCAGCTGGAAGACAGGCACAGATACAGCTGGTATTTGATTCTTGGAATTAAAACACAAAAGCTATGAATTCCATAACTGACCATGCTTAGCCCAGATGGATGGCAAGAGGTCAGCCTCCCCAAATTCAGTCCCATTTTCAATCTGTTTTTAAGTGCATCCAGGGCTTTAAAAAAAAAAAAAAAAGGTGGGGGAAACACATGGTTATCTGAAGTCTTCTGAGTTGCTCCTTTTCATTCTTCCATTTCCTGCTTACACCCTCTTCCCCACACCCCTGGTCTCCTCACTCTGTCTGCCCCACTACAGATTCTTCCTATATCGTTTCATCAGACTTCTACTGCATTCTCAAGCCACACCCAATCACAACCAGTTTCACAAATCCATGTCAGGCTTTATGCATTCATACACTGTACCCAGCTCTTCTACTCTCTTGCCTGCCTGGAAAAATCAGCTCCAAAGCCCAGCACGGTGGCTCACACCTATGATCCCAGCACTTTGGGAGGCTGAGGTGGGAGGATCCCTTGAGCCCGGGAGTTCAAGACCAGCCTAAGCAACATAGTGAGAGAATATCTCCCCAAAAATAAATAAATACATAAATACATAAGCCAGGTGTGCTGCATGCCTGTAGTACCAGCTACTCAGGAGACTGAGGTGGGAGAATTTCTTGAGACCAGGAGGTCAAGGCTGCAGTGAGCCATGATCACGCCACTGTACTCCATCCTGGGCAACAAAGAAAGACTCTATCTCAAAAAAACCCCAAACAAACAAGCAAGCAAACAATAGAAAAAACCTAAAAAAATCAGCTCCAGTGGGCCTCAACAGGAGAACATGAGAAAGGTTGTGGAACTGTTTGTGAAGCTTTTCTAGAATCTTCCAGATGAGGCCAGGCATCTCTTCTCTAGTACACACTTCTCTTATAGTCCCTATCTCACTGCCCTATGGCTTTGGTCTATCCCTGTAGACTTCACCTGTCCCCAGAAGGGACCATAGGTATATACATGCATTTTATTTTTTCTAGCAGTAGCACAGTGCCTAGTACTTAAAGGCAACTAATAAACATTGCTGAACAAATTGATTTAGTGCAGGATATTGGAAAAAAACCCAGCAAATATCAGCTGTCATTTCTTCAACAACATCTGAACTGCTTCCCAGTTGACAAAGCATGCTGACATTCATTATCTCATTCAGTCCACACAGTACACATGGGAGAAACAGGAAGGAGGAAGACAGGTACTGGCCCCAGGGGACCTAGTGGCAGAAATGGAACAGGAATCCAGGGTTCTAGATTCTTTCTGCTCAGTACCAAAATGTCCCTATATTCAATGTCTATGAGAAGTTCCAGTGCATGTAAAGAAAAAAAAGAAAAGAAAGACAGAATTAAAAATCAAGCAGATTAGGAGTCTGCTATACTATATTATATAATTTGTTACATATATTTCATTATATATGTTACATATATCACATTATATGTTATATATATTAAATTATATTTATATATTACATTATACATAACAGAGCTATCAGAAATATAATGTGAGTCATATATAATTTTGAATTTTATAGTAGCTGTGCTAAAAAGACAAAAGAAATAGGTAAAAGCAATTTTAATAATGTGTTTTTATCCCAATATATATTCAAACTATTATTTCAATGTATATTCAATATAGAAAATTATTAGTGAGACATTTCACATTTTTTATACCAAGTGTTTGAAATCCAGTGTGTATTTTTCACTTACAGTACATCTCAATTGGGGAGCTATGTTTTCATTGGAAATGCTTTATTTGTATTCAGATTTTATAAAATTTACAAATGAAAAAGTAGAGTCACATATCCCAGTTATCAAAAATACACAGAAAGGTTTTCCAAGAACTGAAATGAGTTTTTAAATTTGAATTTAAAGAATTGGAAATTAAATTATTAAAACTTAGTTCCTCACTTGCACTGGCCACATTTCAAGTGCTCAATAGCCACATGTGGCCAGGAGCCACCATAGCACAGTGCAGATTTAGAAAGCTGAGGCAGCATTTAACTGACATATTTAAACTCACAGATATAGCCAGCCATCAATTGGTGGCTTACCAGTGAGATTATTTTTTTGCTTGAATTTGTTATTGTACTCCTTATAGAAAGTAGGAAGTACATGCTACTCATTTCTACCAGTGGTAATACAGACTGAAGAGCTTGAGAAACATTTTCAATAAAGAACCAGGCCCAGTGCAATGACTCACACGTGTAATCCTAATACTTTGGGAGGATGAGGTGGGAGCATCACTTGAGGCCAAGAGTTTGAGACCAGCCTGTTTCTACAAAAATAAAAAATAAAAAATTAGCCAAGTGTGGTGGTACTCCTCTTTAGTCCCAGCTACTCTGGGATCTGAGATGGGAGGATTGCTTGAGCCTGGATGTTTGAGACTGCAAGTGAGATATTATTGCACCACTGTACTCCAGCCTTGGGGACAGAATGAGACTGAGACAAGGAAGGAAGGAAAGGAAAGAAGGAAGGAAGGAAGGGAGGGAGGGAGGGAAGGAGGGAGGGAGGGAACGAAGGAAAGGAAGAGAAGGAGGGAGGGAGGAACGGAGGGAGAAAGGAGGAAGTAAAGGAGGGAGGAAAAGAGGGAGGAAAGGAGGCGCAGGTGACGGTTCCCTGGTTGGTTATTAAGTGAAACTAGAAGGCTGAGATTTCATTTCTGACCTTAGAGGTTGATGCCAAGAAGGTTAAATGGAATTTACATTATTATCACTGCAAATAGGGTGAAGCCTAAGAAAATGAACTCCCCTTGTGAAAACCTGTGAGGGATTCAGTTATCAGGGAAACATCTCCCACCTCTGACCAATCAGGGTAACCATTTCTTTGAAAAATACTTCTTAAAACTAGTTTTATCTAAAATATAAGAATATTTTGAGTGAAGAAATAAGAGAGGACACAAACAAATGAAAAAACATTCCATCCTCATGGATAGGAAGAATCAATATCATGAAAACGGCCATACTGCCCAAAGTAATTTATAGATTCAATGCTATTTCCATCAAACTACCATTGACATTCTTCACAGAATTAGTAAAAACTATTTTAAATTTCACGTGGAATCAAAGACCCCGTATAGCCAAGACAATCCCTAAGCAAAAAGAACAAAGCTGGCGTCATCACACTACCTGACTTCAAACTATACTATAAGGTTACAGTAACCAAAACAGCATGGTACTGGTACCAAAACAGACATATAGACCAATGGAGCAGAACAGAGACCTCAGAAATAACACCACACATCTACAACCATCTGATCTTTGACAAACCTGACAAAAACAAGAAATGGGGAAAGGATCTCCTGTTCAGTAAATGGTGCTGGGAAAACTGGCTAGCCATATGCAGAAAACTGAAACTGGACCCCTTCCTTACACCTTATACAAAAATTAACTCAAGATGGATTAAAGACTTAAATGTAAAACCCAAAACCATAAAAACCTAGAAGAAAATCTAGGCAATGACATTCAGGACATAGGCGTGGGCAAACACTTCATGACAAAAACACCAAAAGCAATTGCAACAAAAGCCAAAATTGACAAATGGGATCTAATTAAAGTAAAGAGCTTCTGAACAGCAAAAGAAACTATCATCAGAGTGAACAGGCAACCTACAGAATGGGAGAAAATCTTTGCAATCTACCCATCTGACAAAGGTCTAATACCCAGAATCTACAAGGAACTAAATCAAATTTACAAGAAAAAAACAATCCCATCAAAAAGTTGGCAAAGGATATGAACAGACACTTCTCAAAAGAAGACATTTACGTGGCCAACAAACTTGTGAAAAAAAGCTCAACATCACTGATCATCAGAGAAATGCAAATCAAAACCACGATGAGATACCATCTCACACCAGTCAGAATGGTGATTATTAAAAAGTCAGAAAACAATAGATGCTGGTACCTATTGTGGAGAAATAGGAACACTCTTACACTGTTAGTGGGAATGCAAATTAGTTCAACCATTGGGGAAGACAGTATGGAGTATTCCTCAAGGATCTAGAACCAGAAATACCATTTGACCCAGCAATCCCATCACTGGGTATATACTCAAAGGAATATAAATCATTTTACTATAAAGAGACATGCATACGTATGTTTATTGCAGCATTATTTACAATAGCAAAGACATGGAACCAACCCAAATGCCCATCAGTGATAGACTGGATAAAGAAAATGTGGCACATATACACCATGGAATACCATGCAGCCATAAAAAGGAATGAGATCATGTCCTTTGCAGGGATATGGATGAAGCTGGAAGCCATCATCCTCAGCAAACTAACACAGGAACAGAAAACCAAACACCGTATGTTCTCGCTCATAAGTAGGAGTTGAACATTGAGAATACATGGACACAGACTGGGGAACAACACACACCAGGGCCTGTTGGTGGGGGGTGGGGGTGAGGGGAGAGAACTTAGAGGATGGGTCAATAGGTGCAGCAAACCACCATGGCACATGTATACCTATGTAACAAACCTGCACATTCTGCACATGTATCCTATCTTTTAGAAGAAATAAAGGACAAAAAATTTTTAAAAATTAAAAAAAGAATATCTTGAATGGCAATATCAGGCCTGGTTGAAATCTGTACCTGAACTTAGGCACATGTGGTGGCTGAGCTCTTCAAATGTGGCTAGTGCAACTGTGAAACTAAATTCTTAATTTTGTCTGATTTTAATCCATTTTACCTTAAAATTGGATACTCGGTTCAGTTACTGGAAGACATTTATGTTTATTTGGAATAATTTGGGGATGTGAATCTGCTTATTTATCTGTAAACTGTATGAACTATAAATGCATTCTTATTCTATTCATCTCTTGGAGTATTATTCAGTGCCTCGGGCATTGTGCTCCCCACTAAGAGACCAGATAGAGCAGTCTCCACCCTTATGGAGCCTCCAGTAGGGCAGGGAAGATAGACCATAACAGAATGGCAACTGAGAGCCACAACAGGGAAGTTTGCGGGTAAACGAGAACAGAGTGGGGGAGCCCCACGTGTGCAGGGAGAGCAGGAATTGCTGAGATCCTATTGAATTCAATTGAATGCACTAGGAAATCTTGTTGTTGTTGTTGTGGGGGTTGGTGGTGTATGTGTATGTGTGTTTCAGACAGGGTCTCACTCTGTTGTCTAGGCGGGAGCGCAGTGGTACAATTCTAGTTCACTGCAGCCCTGAACTTCTGAGCTTAAACAATCCTCCTACTTCAGATTCCCGAGTAGCTGAGACTACAGATATGTGCCACCACACTCGGCTATATATTTTTTTTATTTTTATAAAGACGGGGTCTCACTATGTTTTCCAGGCTGTCCTTGAACTCCTGGGCTCAGGAGTTTCTCCAACCTTGGCCTGCAAAGCTGTTAGGATTACAGGGGTGAGCCACTGCATCCCACCTTGGAAATCTTGATTTTTGTTCTACCAAAAGAATTCCCTGCTCTAAATATTTACCAGATAGCATAAGCCCAGCTCATCCATGAACATCAACCAACATCTGATCTGAAAATAAGACTGTTCATTTTTAATATAATTTTTTCCTTAACTGCGAGCTCATCTTCAGACTTCTCTGTGTCATGTAACTTCGATGCCTTAAAATCAACAAGGCAGATGGTCAGTGATTCCAAACAAAAGAAGTATCTATACATGAGTTTTCAAGATGGAGTCCTTATTTGCTTCTAGTAACCCTTCCCAAATAGTGGGGAGAGATTAAATATGTGGATCAATTTTCCTCTATGTCACAAGACACTCTGGACACAGTGTTACTTGGCCAATTGTGCCTATAGTTCCATTTAAAAGAGTCATTTATCAACGTAAAAACGTTATAGTACCTTTTGAATAGTTTTTTGATCCTTTTCTGCCATCTCTTTCATACTTATAAGTTCATCTTCTGTAAACAAAAGGAGAGAGAGGCCAACCATGAAATTACATGCTTATGCCCCTGTATTTAAACGACCTGCTTCAGGGCAGGCTGTGGGGCACTAGCAGGCATGGTGGACACAAGGCCTAGCAGGACTGTGACCTTCACAACTGCCCTTGACATTCACAGCCTTCTTCCTGCTGTTCAGATGGCTGGTCAGATAGGGATTAAGAAGTAAGTTCAAGATCCAAGTGTGGCTGAGGGCTGAAAGCTTTTCATCAATACTAGCGATGGACATTTTTGCTGTTAGTCACAGCCAATGCAAAGAGCTTTAGCAGGTGGCAGTTTATGACTTAATAAGAACGACCCAAAACTAAAAAGCCTCACTATGCCACAGCAGAAGAGAACGAGACTATACTGGCATGGTAGAATTTTACATCCAAGGGATAATATTAATATAATATATCTCATTTCATTGATATTTTGCTATAATTCATTTTATTGCCTGCTCATTGCTTTGAATAAGCAGATTAAGGACAACATCATGTAATTAACATAATCACACGGATCACAGTTAAATGAAAAAATACATTAAAGCAATCTCACTTTGGTGATTACTTTTTTCCCCTTTCCACATGTTCTAACAACTTCGGTGATTTAAACACAACTTTCACCAATGTGTGTGGTATGAAAGAAAAGGGGTATAAAGTATACAAATGAAACTGCATATTTAAACTTTGTATCAAAAACTGAAGTAACTACTAAGTAGTAGCATATTTTCCTGAAGGGCTAACTCTGTTTTCCCCACAAAGCATATCCCTATGTGTACTCTTAAGTATTTAAGTGTTATCAAGTTCAGATAATCAGTTAAGCATCTGAAACAAATCAGCAAAAGTTTCTATTTGGTTATAGTATTTCTAAGTGAAATGAAGCACTGATTAGCAAATTTTTGCAAAGGCCAATGTCTGTCTTGAAACAACATCCTGAGTTAACATGACATGGCTCAGGGATACAACTACAAACACATCCTCTGTCCCATGTAAGAAATGCTATCTTCAATAAAAAGCAAAGATGGCTATGAAATTGATCTTTTAAATGTAAATAACCAAACAAATGTATGTTTGGAAAAGACAAACATAGTTATGAGCTTTACAACGTGACCAATACATACATTTTTCTCAAAGGTGATTTCAAAATGTTACCTAATCCTGAATTTTCTTTTAGACTGATCTGGATTTCTTCTTCAAGCTCTGAAATGATCTGAAGCAGCCTCTCATTTTCCAGTTTGTACTCCAAATTTTCCTTTTCTGCGTTTGATTTTGGAGAGCTGGTTTCCTTGGGAAAAGATTCCTAAAAGATGGAGAATGCCATATTTCTAAGCAGGGAGCCAAGGATTTAAATATGCAAGACAAGGACAATACAGATACAGAAAAGCTATCATATAATTTTCTGAATTCTATTACACACTTATAATAAGAATAGTAAAAAGGAAGGAGCCTAAATAGAGCTTGCTGGAAGAAAGGCTCCAGTACATTCTGTACAAAGACCTCAACACATGGGGACATTTTATTGACAGGAATAATGCATATCATACTGTTTGTGTGCCCTCATCATTCAGGTCAATTCATTATGGAGGCTGTGTCCGGGGAGGCAGCTGGGGCCCCTCCACCCACACTTCCCTCTGTGTGTGTCTGAAGTGCTGTCCGCCTGTAACTAGGCAGGCTGGGGGGACCAGGACGGGCAGCGCCAGGGGGTGGCAGAGTGCATGGCTAAGGAGGGGGGCTTGTTGCCTTTGTGGCATTTCCCAGTGTCAGTGCTGCCAGTGTCATGAGGAGCACATCACATGTCAAAGTGGTGACGTTTTCAGGCTGGGAGCCGCATGGAGTCCATCAGGCACACGGATATCCACACAGTTGGTTTTCTGCTTGGTGGAGGAGCCACCCAGAGGCAATTCATATTCTGAACATTAACATGGCTTTGCATGCTTGTCACACGGGGTCTGTGCAGGCGTTTAATGCTATTGAAGACTTCGGTTTAAATCTCTATGCAAACAGTGATTACCTTGTAAGAAGGTTTCAGGATAACTTACAACAAAAGACTTTAAAGTTATAGTTTTAGTAAAGCAAACTCATTTACATTTTTATTATGTGCATCTTTTGTTTAAATCTTGCCATGTCCATTATGGGAGAGCTTTTTCTTACGCAATAGACGCGCTTATTGGGACAGCTACTTTTTTTTTTTTTTTTTTTTTGCCTTCTTCTTCTTGTCTGTTTCAAAGCCATTGAAAACATCTGAATATACTCCCTATGGTTGTCTAGATTTTACTGTCACACATTAAAAAAAAAAAAATTAAGATGTAATGGATTGGGGAAGTTGGTGCAGAACTTTACACTTTATTGTGGTACAATAATAAACAGATTATGCAATCTCAAAATATTAGTCATTATATTATTATGCCAAAGGAGATAGAAGATTCTACATGCCTTGTTAAAAATTACTACAGACATTAAAAATACTTTTGAACTTAAGGTCATCGCAGGTGAATTATAACTTATTCTTTTTACAGTAATTCCATGATCGCAATAAATAAAAATAAAATCTTCCCTCAAAAACAAAATCGTTTCTCTCGACTGATTTCCCTTTGGAACTACACTTTCATTTAGTTTAAGGATATGTGGAAGTAAATTATTTAAATATTTTCCCCTGTAACAGTTTGAAAGAAAAAGAAGTGATTTAAATTTTTTTGTAGTACACTAATAAGTACATTAATAAGTCCTTTAAAACAAGTGACTTACTAATGAAATTACGTATGGTATGTATGTGTGTGTGTGTAAGAGTTAGTAATATTTAAATTATGTTGTTAAATTTTGCACTAAGCTCAATTACCAAATCTTCATGACTTTGATTCACCATTTCATTTAAATTATTTGAGCCCAATTCATTCTTAACTAATGAGAACTAACAAACCTAGTAAGTAGTTAATAAACAACACTGAATCCCAGTCATTAATTTCTTGTCCCACATTGTTCAATTTGAGACCATCACAGAATGGATTTATAGACTAAAAGTTTTTTTTTTTTTTTTTTTTTTTAAAGAAAGAAACAAACAAACAATACTGGCCTTAATAGGCTTAAGCATACTTTTCCTAACAGTGGCAGAATATGAACATCCACAGAGGATTACACGAGCACCCGATTCTCATAAACTAAAGAAGAACTATTTGAATTCATCAGATGAAGTGTAAAATTTACAAATGGTAGCAGCTAATACCTAACTACGGGTTCTAAGAATCTCTTTGTATGAAAGCAGGACGCAAGGAAAACACATTAAATCTGGGGGTTTGTCCTCCACGTATCAATCCACAACCCCTGTTCTTCTGAGGTTAACCCTTAGCTCTGTCCCCACCATCTGTCAGCTGTGGGAACTGCAAGTAATTAACTATTCAGTCACCCACAGCAATGAGGACACTCATTAGCAAAATGAACAAAGGGATCGTTCTGAGCTGCTACGGTCCTCTGTTACACTCTGAGTGGCAGGTTTTGTGGTGGTGTTCCTTCTGCCATCTGCCCACACTGCTAGTTTGTGCTTGCTTAAACCACGAGACTTTAAAAAAATAAACTGCATTAATAAAATGAGGTTAAGAAGGATGGAGATCATTAAAAGGCGGTTAACTGGATGTAGCCGTTTAAACCACACTATACTCTGAGACAGAGTGTGTGTAATCCTTGATCATTCTGGAATTTCAAAATTGTAAAGAAACTTGCCAATCTCAAGTTTTTCTTTCATATTATAAAAACTAGGACTTCAGGTGGTAGCATATGTGCTATATCTTTTGTGAATATTCACAAGATGCATACAATTACAAACTGAATCCCAAATTGAATCTTGAAAGAATCATTTTTGCAAACAGGTGTACTTGGGAGCTTTGCTCCTCAAATGCGGTCCATGGACCATGAGCCTCAGCATCACCTGGGAACTGATTGGCAATGCAGCCCCTCAGGCCCAACCCAGGGCTACTGCGTCAGAGTCTGCATCTAACAACACCTGCAGGTGATGCGTGTGAGTGGTAAAGTCTGAGAAGTCCTGGTTCAAAGCACTTTCTGTGCCTTCTCAGCAGTTTCCCTTCCATGGGCTCCATTGAATTGGACATCTCAATTTTCTGGGGAGGAGTAGAGTTCTGATGCAAGCCCATGCCTCATGACAGTCACAGAGAAGAGCAGGTGCTTTCCCAATGAGTGACAACCAGGAAAGTGGCACTCTGGGCAGTGCAACCCTGCAGAGCTGCCACTCTTGAATGACAGCTCTGTTTCAGAGCTGTCAGCAACAAGCAGATATGCTCAGCAATGGAAGGTAGGTGGGTGATGGTTGCGGGGCTCATCAGTGTTGGGATAAGAAAGAAAAATGAAAAGTCTATTCAAAATGCTAGCTCCAACTGAAATTAAAACACATGCACAGGCGCGCACATACACACACACACACATACACACACACACAATCACAGAGACATAAAGGCTAACCTCCTTTATAAATTCTCAAGAGGATTAGCCAACGGACAGCATGGAAACCTGATGACTACAATGGCATGCAGCTGAGTCACATTGATTTCCCACCGAATAAAACCTGAACATTTCATCCCTTGAATGAAGTTGCTCTTGGGAAAGTTCAACATTTAGGATGTTCCCATCTGGAGATGAGAAATATTACAACTACTTATTAACAACAAAGCTATTGAAGTAACTTGATAATCAGTAAGAGTAAACTAGATAACTGCAGAATTAAATAAAGCTTGTTTATTTCACTTTCGTTTTTCAACTTACTTCCACTGCTACTTTGAAATTTTTAATTGTTTTTCCAAATTCAGTGTTCCCAATCTAATTCGAGACTTGGTATCCCAAGGGTTTTTTAAATACCACTAGAGGGGGCAATTGAATCAGATGAAATTTCAAATAAAAAAGATCATCTAGAACTTAAGTGGCATGAGGTTTTAGGAAAGTTTGTTCTTAGAGAATGTAGGAAAAAAAAATGTGTTTCCGGTGAAACCCCGTCTCTACTAAAAAAATACAAAAAACTAGCCGGGCGAGGTGGCGGACGCCTGTAGTCCCAGCTACTCGGGAGGCTGAGGCAGGAGAACCCGGGAGGCGGAGCTTGCAGTGAGCTGAGATCCGGCCACTGCACTCCAGCCTGGGCGACAGAGCGAGACTCTTGTCTAAAAAAAAGAAAAAAAAAAAAAAAAAGTGTTTCATTTTATTTGATATAAGCCATGATCTGCCTTTGTGGAATTTGCATCTGTGTTCTTGAAATGGTGACATGTATGTTTTCCATCACCCTCAGTCAAGAGGGGAGAGCAGAGCCCTGTGCTTTGTTGGGGTCTCCAGGAGAAATCCATATACCCCGTTAATCAGAATCACCTCACCTTCCTCAAATCTTAAAGTGTTTACAGAAATTATAATGTGCTCTTTGGGGGTTAATTACAGTGGAATAACCAGGGTATTCTGGATGCCACTGAAAGCCAGAGAACAGTCTGCTTACACATGAGCCTGTGTGGCTCCCACCTGCTCTCCTCTTCACAAAGCCACAGCCCATCCTCACGGTTTCCCCAGAATGTCCAGTCAGGCCAGGTGACTAGCTGAAGAGAAAAGTTAGACGTGTAAACATTTCAAGAGTGTGGGGAGCTGTCTTACCCAATTGGGGTGTTCTCAACAGTCCGGAAGTCTGTTTGGTCCATTTTATGGAACATAAACTGATGGCTATAAGGATTTGTACATTTCCTTATAATACCTGAATTTATATACGAATATTTCTTCAAAGAACTCGAAGCAATTTACATTCAACACAGCAGGTGTTCTTTTTTTGTTGTTTTGTTTTTGAGACAGAGTCTCGCTCTGTCACCCGGGCTGGAGTGCAGTGGCCAGATCTCAGCTCGCTGCAAGCTCCGCCTCCCGGGTTCACGCCATTCTCCTGCCTCAGCCTCCCGAGTAGCTGGGACTACAGGCGCCTGCCACTTCGCCCGGCTAAGTTTTTGTATTTTTAGTAGAGACGGGGTTTCACTGTGTTAGCCAGGATGGTCTCGATCTCCTGACCTCGTGATCCGCCCGTCTCGGCCTCCCAAAGTGCTGGGATTACAGGCTTGAGCCACAGCGCCCGGCCAGGTGTTCTTATCATAACTCTCTACTTTAGCCAGGCGGGTATCATGTTGCATTTCACAAATGGGAAATAAATGGATCAAAATTGCCTTGCCACATCTACACTGGATGTCTTTGGCCAAGGCAGGATTAAAAGAGAACTCTTATAGTTTTTAATCTTTTCTATTAAACTGTTTTCTCTAAAAAGCAGAGTTTACGTAAATGTAAACCCAAGAAAAGGTTTTTCAAAAGCAAATGCAAAAATTAAATGTGCTTCCTAGTCCAAGACATATAAAAAAAAATATTCAATTTTATTTGATCTATGCTATTGACACAATACTGTATTGCTTAGGTGTTCAACTTTTTTCTAGATATTTTTCTAGATACAAAGATTTCTAATAGATTAACAAAACAAACACTTAAACAGAGCAAACATTTAAACCAGTTTAAATATGAACATTTAGAATGGTTTGTGTTTGATTCATTATCTCTTATAACCTTGAAGTTTTAAATAACAGTACTAGTGAGGGACTTAGATAAACCATAGATTGTACTCAAAGGCATGAGCAATCCATAAGTGTTTCTTTCTAGTGTTAACATTTTGACATATAACTTTTCAGATTTTCCTGTATGCATGTGTCAATATTTCTAAGTGTATTAATCTATTAATAATTATTAATGTATTATATCACATTGTAATATATTATAACAATCTATACATTGTAATCTATACATTTTCTATATGCATATGCATCTTATATATTCACTACAACCTTTAATTCTTACTGTAGAGGATAGAGCTCCCCCTCTGTAAGTGGACTTTAGATTCAGGTGAACCTTGGTACATGTACCATCTTTACCATCTACTACCTGTGTGCCCGTGAGGAAGTTACTTAACCACCCCGTCTCTGCTTCTTCATCTGCAAACTGAACTGTGAGAATGACAAGAGATGCCATCGATGAAGTATCTGATACCTGCTATTGATATTCAATAGACCTTTATTCCTCCTGGGTCCCAGTATCTGTTAGCCTTTCCAACTCAAACAATCAGCTTCTTGCTCTTAGAACTTAATAATAAAATCCTCTCCAGCTCTGGACTGTGGTTGGGCCTGAGACAGCTGGTGGCTCAGAGCAGAGATGAGATGACAATGAATTCGTTCTCAGGATCCACACTTTCCAAAGCCCTTAAACTTCCTCCTTGACAGGAGTTTAGGTTCTTCTTTCTGCCTTCTCACTCACTCCATTTTTGCTCCCTTCAGTAGTTTGTCTAACCAGTAAAGCAGCTCCTGGTTCCCATTGCAATGGCAAAAACTGAGGGGAAAATCCTCTAAGATTTTTCTTCTTGATATTTTTATTAAAATGTCGTTCTTTTCCAAGTTGGCTTCTTGGAACCTCTGGCTTGGAAAGATTAACTTTGTGTCTTTCAAACTACCTTGATTGCAAAAAAAGGGTGGGAGTCTTCAGTTACAACAAAAATCCACTCCCATACTCTTCTAGAGTAGGACTTTTTTTGGCAGTAGGATGTAAGTTATTTCCATTTAAATAAAATATACAGAACCATTCTATTGCTCCTATTCATATTGCTATGGGTTTTCTAGAATAGGTCATTGAGCAGAAAAGAGTTAGACTGGCTTATATTATGGGGAGATGCCCAAAATGCATCAATTGGATTTTAGTTTATCATTAAATCAAGCTTTTAACTATTTATGACTTTCTTTACAAATATTAAAATTAATTATTCCTTGCCTTGAAACTTACCATTTTGTGAAATCCCAAATCTTCATATTGGTCTAGTTGTTCTTTTAATTCTTTAATAACTTCTTCTTTCTCTTTCAGTTTTCTTAACAAAATATTTATTTTGACACCACTCGCATCTTGCAAATTAATGTTCTCTTCTTCTACCTCAAAAAATTGCTGGGTACAAAAAAAAGCAGCATTAAAAATTAATTAGACACTCAGCATTAAAAATTAGACACCACCAGAAAACATTTCATCTTTTAAGCTGCTGTTTTGTGAGGTTATTTTTGTAACCTGCATACAATTTTAATAAGAAAATTTATTTATATTGAAATATATGCTTAAAAATTATTATGCACTATGTAGCACAGTGTTATCCTATAAAACACAAAGCATGATCAGTTACTCTAACTGTATCAGCCATGTAAACTACAATAGCAAAGAGTGAGATGGAAGAATAGGAGAACTTCCACTCAACAAGAATTTGGCAGCCATTCATGGACAAAAGTGCCCTTGAGGGAGATTTGGGACCTGGATAGAAGACTGCAAAACTCTGGTGGAGCCCAAGACTGAGGAGGGCTGTTTTGAGTGGCAGGCTGCACCTAGGTGGCAGGCTCACTGACCATGATCCCAGCTACAAACGCAGAAATGGCTTCATCCCCCTGCGGACTTAGTCCTGCCACTAGAACCATCTGCCAAGAAATCCAGGAGGAATCACGTTCACCTGTGCCTCTGGTGGCACGCCCACAGGCCTCAGTCTCAGCTGTGGACCCTGAATCAGCTCTGTAACTCAACCAAACCCACTTTCAGCTGCAGTTTGAGACCGGTTCTGCCTGCCCAGGCACCTGCTGGGAGTCATGCCTATTTGTGCCCTCGGAAGCTGGTCGGCTGACCTCGGTCTCACAGCAGATCTTGAAATAGCCCTTTAACTTGGCCCCAGCCCTCTCAGCTGCAGTCTGAGAGCAGTCTTGCCCACCGAGGGGCTTGATGAAAGCTATGCCTTTCTGTGTCCCAAAGGCAGGCCCACTGATCTTGATTCTACTGCGGATCTTGGGGTGGACCTACACCTAGTTCTGTCCCTTCCTAGCCTTGGTCCAGAAACAGTCCTGTCCACCCAGAGATCTACCAGGAAACATGCCCATCAATGCCTCTGGAGGCAGGCTGCTGACCTCAGTCTGATGGAGAAGCCTGAAGTAGCCCCGTGACCCAACTCCAGCCCACTCAGCCATGATCCAAGAGCAGTCCTGCTTGCCCAGGAGCCCAGTAGGAGGCACACCTGTCTGTGTCTCTGGAGGTATGTCTGCAGACCCCAGTCTCAGTGTAAGCCATGAAGCAGCCCTGTAATTCCATTCAAGCCCCTGTCAGCCATAGTCCATGGCCAATTCTTCTTGCCCAGGGACCAACTCAGTAACCCAGCAGGAACACTCCAAGGGACCTGAAGGAATACAACACTTATCTGCGCCTGGTAACAGGCCCACCATCTGCAAACCCAACTGTGAAACCTGAAGCTTATTCTTTACCCAGCACCAACTCTACAGACCAAGGTCCTGGAAGCAGTTTATTCTTTCCAGGGGCCAGACAGGATGCAAGCCTGTTCAAGCCCCTAGTAATAGGCCCACTAACATGGACCCCATTGTAGACCCAGCAGCAGCCACATAACTCGGCTGCAGCCCTACTCAACTGCAATCCTGGAGGCAATCTTATCAGCTCAGGAACCCAAAAGAAGAAAATATTTACCTAGCAAAACCAGTCCGTAATGACTGAAGGAAGTGTTTGCTCATTCAAATGCACAAACATCAACATAAGGCTATATAGGTAGTGAAGAATCAGGCAAACATGACACTCTCAAGAAAACAAATACAGTTCCAGTAACTGACTCCAAAAAAATGGAGATCTGCAAATCGTCTGACAAATAATTCAAAATATTATCTTTAAGAAGCTCAATGAGATGCAAGAGAACACAGATACACAGTTGAACAAAACAAGAAAAACAATGCATTAACAAAATTAGAAGTTTCATAAAGCAATAGTAAATGCCAGGCATGGTGGCTTGTGTCTATAATCCCAGCTACTTGGGAGGCTGAAGCAGGTGGATCACTCAAGGCCAGGAGTTTGGGACCAGCCTGAGTAACATAACAAGACATCCTTCTCTACAATTTTTTTAAAAGAAAAGATTAAAGAATGGGCCAAGGACCTAAATAAACATTTTTCCAAAGATGGTATACAAATCGCTAACAGGTACATGAAACATCACCAATCATCAGGAAAATGCAAATCAAAACTACAATGAGAAGTTACCTCATTATGATAAGAATGAGCTATTAGAATGAGTATTTTCAAAAAGATAAGAGATAACAAGTATTGTATGGAGAAAAGGCAACTCTTGTGCACTGTTGATGGGAATGTAAAGTGGTACAGCCATTATGGAAAATAGTATGGAAGTTCTTCAGAAAATTAAAAGCTGCCATATGATCCAGCTATCCTACTTCTGGGTATATATTCGAAGGAAATGAAATCATGCTCTTAAAGATATTTGCATTCCTATGTTCATTACAGCATTATTCACAATAGCCAAGATACAGAAACAACCTAAATATCTATCAACAGATGAATGAATGAAGAAAATGTTACATACACACACACACACACACACACACACTCTCTCTCTCTCATACACACGCATAATGGAATATTTACAATGGTGGTATGTATAATGTATATATTAATACAATATTTTTCAGCCATAAAAAAGAAGGATATCTTGCCATTTGGGACAACATGGATGAACCTGGAAGATATTATGCTAAGTGAAATAAGCCAGACATAAAAAGATAAATACTGTATTATCTCACTAATATGTAGAATCTAAAAAAGTTGAACTTAAAGAAGCAGAGAGTAGAACAGTGGTTGACAGGCCGGGCGCGGTGGCTCACACCTGTAATCCCAGCATTTTGGGAGCCCTAGGTGGCCAAATCACAAGGTCAGGCATTCGAGACTAGCCTGGCCAACATGTGAAACCCCCGTCTCTACTAAAAATACAAAAAATCAGCTGAGCATGGTGGCGGACGCCTGTAATTTCAGCTATTTGGGAGTTTGAGGCAGGAGAATCACTTGAAGCTGGGAGGTGGAGGTTGCAGTGAGCTGAGATAGCACCACTGCACTCCAGTCCAGCCTGGGTGACAGTGCGAGACTCTGTCTCAAAAAAAAAAAAAAAAAAGAATGGTGGTTGACAGAGGCTGGAGCATGGGAAAAACGGGGAGATGTTGGTCAAAGGGTATAAACTTTCAGTCATAAGATGAATAAGTTCTGGCAATCTAATGTATAGCATGGTGACTATGGTTAATAATACTGTATTGTTTACTTGAAATTTGCCAAGAGAGCAGATCTTGTGTCCTTACTGCCACCGTCCCCCACCCCACACACAGTAATAACTAGAAGTATGTGTTAATTAATTTGATTGTGGTAATCATTATACAATGTATTTCAAATCATCACATTGTATACCTTGAATATATACAATTTATATTTGTCAATTATACATCAGTAAAGTTGGAAAAGGTAATAATGGTAAATCCTAATAGTAAATTGACATCATGATTTGTGAATATCCTGCTTTAATATTCCTCTAGAAGGGAAGACAGTAAAAATTTGAATATGTAGAAAAGGAAGTAACATCAGTGGTGCAACTAATTTCCTCAATAGACTGGAATGGAGACGTTGAAAGAAGTAACATACCTTGACAGCTTGTTTTAAGCATTTAGGTGCTTCCTATCTGCATTCATTACTCTGAAGAATTATATAACAAAACCAAAAAAAGGATGAAAGGCTTTAAAAGTGAATAATGTTACTTACTTCCAGCATTTAAAAATCTCATTTTCAACACTACTATGCAAAACTTGTGGTTTAGTTTGGACTCTTTTTGAAATTATAAAGAAACCATTTGATTCTTTGTGTGTTTGTTACTAATATATTTGGGTACATACAACATACAGGAAATATAGCAAAACCTAGTAATATCTGCTAATACACTTAATGTTATACTTCAAAAGAGTTAAATTTGTAAACTCAGATTGTCCTAATATGATGAATATCAGCAAACTAAGAATAATAATATATGAAGGTAGCTATGAACAGCACCGGCATAATCTTCACGGTATAAAAAAATCATATATGAATGTACAGGAGAATTGAAAGGAGTGAAAAGGAATACTCCATATGACAATATCCAGTATCAGCTTTTAAAATTTTGTGATTTATTTAGTTTTTTAATTTAGTTGGTTTTTTTTTTGTTTTTTTTTTGTTTTTTTTTTGAGGCAGAGTCTCACTCTATCACCCAGGCTGGAGTGCAGTGGTGTAATCGGCTCACTGCAACCTCCGCTTTCTGGGCTCAAGTGATCTTCCCACCTCTGCCTCCACCTCTGCCTCCCAAGTAGCTGGGACCACAGGCACATACCACCATGCCTGGCTAATTTGTGTATTTTTTTCAGAGACAGGGCTTTGCCATGTTGCCCAGGCCGGTCTCAAACTCCTGAGCTCAAGGGATCCGCCTGCCTCAGCCTCCCAAAATCCTGGGACTACAGAGCCACCGCGCCTGGCCTTAAATTTGGTGATTTTAAACAAGGGTATTGATTATGTAGATCTAGTCGTTACATCTATTCTTACATATGTCTATAGCTCAAACACTCTACTCAACACACATTTATTCCACCAGGGCCCTTAAGTGTTACTAGGCATCACGTATCTAACAGATCCAAACAGAGTTCAACATCTTCACTGTCATCCTTTCTACATCCCCTAATTAACAGCAGCATAAGCCAGAAACCCCTTTTAAGCCCCTTACTCTCCTTCATCAACTGACCAAATTTGTTCGACCTACCCCTAAATCTCTACCAAACCCCATCACCTTCTTTCCTGTTCCACTACAATCTCAGTACTTGCCTTGTTCACCTGGATATTGTAAAAGCTTCTTAACTAGCCTCCCTGCCTCTTGTTTTGTCACTTCTCTCCAATCTTCATCCAGTAGCCAAATAACCTTTCTAAAATGCAGCTCTCCCCATCTCCTCCTACGGGCCAACATCCAGCTCCCTTAGCATGGTATACAAAACGCAGCCTTCCTAATCTGCTGCCAGCTTACCTGGCCAGCAACTCATGCCAGTCTTCTCTCCTCTTTCTTCACCCAAACTGGGCATTTTATCAATACTGATACACTCAGCATCCAACTTCTCAGAAACACCACGTTGCCACAGGTCTCTGTGCCTTAGCACTTGGGAGTTCCCTGTTAGCCAACCCAACAAGCTCTTGCTTGTCATTCTAGCAGAATGGTATTAGAGTGGAATAGCCTGAGTCTGCAGACCAGCTCTGTCACCTTGGTGACAGAGAAACCTTGAACAAATTTCTTAAACCCCGAGTGTCTCAGTGTTATCATCTGTAAAATGGGACTATTAATAATAGTACCTGAATTGTGAGAATTAAATAAGATAATGCATGTAAACAATTTTGGACAGTGCCTACAACACACAGACAGCCCCCAGCAAGTATTATAACCTAGCACTTAGTCCTGTTGTGGCTGTTTGTCATTCAAATCCAGATGCCAGCTACTCTGGAAGCCTTAGCACAGGCCTCCCACCCATCCACCTTCTACCTCTATGTCCTTTCTCTATCTTGTGAACATTCTTCTTGGGGTCACTTTATTATTTGCTTACTTTCTAATTAATTTTTATGCTCTGAATAGGTTGGGTTTATTTTACTCTTTAAAAAGACACCTGCAATTGTATGTTTATCACAGTACTATTCACAATGGCAAAGTCATGGAACCAACCTAAGTGTCCATCAATGGTTGACTGTATAAAGAAAATGTAATATATTAATATATACACCATGGAATACTATGCAGCCATTAAAAAGAATGAAATCATGTCCTTTGCAGTAACACGGATGGAGCTGGAGGCCATTATCCTAAGCAAATTAATGCAGGAACAGAAAACTAAATACCACATGTTCTCACTTCTAAGTGGGAGCTAAACAATGGGTACACATGAACATAAAGATGAAAATAATGGACACTGGGGACTCCAAAAGGGAAAAAGGTGGCAGGGAGACCAGGGCTGAAATATTACCTGTTGAATACAATGTTCAATATTTGGGGGATGGGTATACTAGAAGCCCAATCCTCACCATTATGCAATATACCCAGGTAACAAACATGCACATATACCCTCTGAATCTAAAACAAAAGTTTTTAAAAAGCCAACAAAACAAAGATGGCATGACAGCCCAGAGACCAATGCACTAAAAAATAATGAGAAAGTGATGCAGGCTGTTTAGGGAATGATGCTCTGCCTGGCACCAAGTCATCTTTGTCAGAGCATGTCACAGAAGTGCCCTGGGAAACTCATTTAAAATCTCACCCAGGTATCACGCTGAGAGGTGCTTGATGAGCCAGCCTGCCTTCTGGATGGGCTCAACCACTCTGGACTTCAGGGCAGGGAGGGCCACAATTCTTTGGAAGAACAAAAAAGTTTTACTTTTACATGCTTCCTCACCTCATTTTATTAGTGCAGACTCAAAGATTCCTTTTTCAGTCAGTCCTCAAACTTCAGCTGAAGCAATTGTTTGAGGAACCCCAAAATCCACCTGGAGGGATTTATTTTTGAGTTTTCACAAAATAGTTGTAAGGTCCAAATACAACGGATTCATTTTTCTTCATCTTCTGGAATGTTTCCGATGTTTCACTAGTGTTTATGGAATGAGTGGGACTCTGTGGGAGATAGCAGAAAGCAGTGTGATTTTTCCACACTGCCCCTGCAAATCTAGTCTCTAGTCTCATAGTTCCCACCTTTTAAAACTTTCAGGAAGATATCATGGCTTTATTTTTTTAACTTAGTAACAACAACTTTAATCTTAGACAATGACAACAAAATAAAAGGAATAAAGAAAATGGGAAGAAAGCAAAATCCAAAACCAAAACAAAAAATTCTAGTCTAGCCAACTCTCACCCATTAATGCTTCTGTCCTCCCACCACTCTGGCCCCCCTTAGACTTGGCAGTCTGCAGTGGAGGAGAAGGGTTGAGCCTCTCTTCCTTTTATTTCTACAATTTGAGATTTTCCAGTGGTCTGGTGCAGAGGAGAGGGAGAAATGTTAAGGGAACAGAAACAAGTGTCAGTTGACAGTAACCTGCTGCCTTTGGTTCCCAGGGGGGTCCATGCTGGCCTGGCCTCCTGCAATGCCCTTCACAGGAGCAGTGCCTGCCTGGCTTCTATCCTAGGACCTGCCCTTCTGCTGGCATCCTGTCACCTCTCCAGATGGTCCTTGTCAGCAGGCTTCTGCTCTATCAGCCCTCCTGCCCTTCTGTGGAATTTTCCTGGCAAGTCCCACACCAGTCCTCATATTCCTCAGACCCAGGGATGCTCATCAAGCTCTCCAAGTGGTCCAAGACTCCACTCTTGCTTGGCTGGAAGGAGAAATACTCTCTTTCTCTCTCCCATTTATGGGTCAGCACTCCATGCTGCCTGCTTTCCCCAAAATGGTCCTCTTGACCAGTCTTGTTCATTTCCAAATTCAAGATATCTCTTATATTTCCTGGAGATGGATGATGGGCTAGTACTGGCCAATTAAGCTGTTCCACCAAGTCCTGGAATGTCCTGCAAAGAATATCCTGCTGGCATCTATTTTTTCCTTTTCTTTTTTTTAGATAGCGTCTTGCTCTGTCACCCAGGCTGGAGTACAGTGGCATGATCGTAGCTCACTGCAGCTTCTAACTCCTGGGCTGAAGCCATCCTCCTGTCTCAGCTTCCCAAAGCACTGGAATTACAGGCATGAACCACCACGCCCAGACATACCTCACTTTTGAACAGTATTTAGTTCTTTACTTTTGGAGCTTTGGATGAAACTGAAACCCAAGAGTCCCATTTTAACATCCCATCTTAGGGTGGCTTACTGAAAAATGTATTACCCTTTAGTTTAAATCCCGACCTAATCATGTGACCGCTTGTCCTTCATCGAGAGGTTCTTTCTGACAACTATTAAGTTCACAGGAGCAACAGGCATCCAGGCCTGAGGGCCTGAGTATGACAAAGTTCAATCAGGCTGCACCATTCACTTATCAAACACAGGAGTTTGAAATTCCAGCTTGGGTTCAGTAACAACGTCAAAATAGTTGCTGCCTGCTGTTCAAGGAAAATGTTTTTGGAATTTCAATTGTCTCATTAACTTTCTAAAATAAAATTTCTATATTTTGGTGTCATCATTCTCATTAAGGTCCAGCTGTTAGTTTGCAACATTTAAACTAGGGAATAATTACTCTGTGAACATTTAGATTGACTATGACAATATTGGGTGGGAAGCAAGTCAATTGCTTACTTCAAAGGTGATACATTAACCTTTTTAGATAATGAAGGTTATTATAATAGAGATATTAACTTTTATCATTTAGTTAAGAAGGTGTTAATATCAACTTTCTTCATTGTAAAGTTAATTAATAAGTATTATACTAATTAATACATGTTATAGTCCTTAATACGTATTTATTCCCAGTTAAAGTATTAATATGCATTTGTAGGGAGATATGTTAGTACTTCTGTAAGATAAACCTTTTCCCAAAATAAATAAATGCATTATTCACTTATTTATTTACGACGGTGAGCTCATGGATTCCTATTTTACTCAAATGGTTACAATTCATGATTATCATTGTTTATTTTGATGCATGAATTTTCCCAGATTGGCCAAGTGGAATGAAGGAAGCCCCCACCAGCTGACTCCCGTGTTCTGACACACCTTCATAATTTTTTGAGCATTTCCTTGCTTTGGTTATGACAAAATATTACAGGCCTTTCTTCCATTTTCCCTGTCACTGCCCTGGAGTTGGCTACTCCTCCAAAAAGCCCTGGTTTCTTTGAGTGTAGAATATCATTTAAATCTAAAAGCTGAATTCTAGGTGTGCTCATTGCTATAAGAGTGTCACTTCCTCTAGGCGCTCTCCATAGACAGAACTAGGATATACATAAATGTATCTACACACTTACACATACACATTCACACATATCTATATAGTCACATATATGTATCTGTGATGATTAATTGTATGCATCAACTTGGCTAGGCCATGGTACTCTTTTTCAAATGTTAGATGTTGCTGGCATTTTTAGATGAGATAAATATTAAAATCGGTGGCTCTGAGTAAAGAAGATTAATCTTCAGACTTCCATCATGTAGATGGAGCTCACCCAATAGGTTGAAGGCCTTCTCAGAAAAAGACAGATTCTCTGAGGAAGAGGAAATTCTCCTAGAGGACTGCATTCGGACTCAAGCTGTAACATCAAGCCTTTCCTGGGTCTCCAGCCTTCTGGCCTGCCTTGCAAATTTCAAACTTGCCAGCCCCCATAATTGCATGAACCAATTCCTCAAAATCTCTTTTATCACCTCTCCTTCACCCTCTCTTCTCTTTCCCTGTTTTCTCCCCATCTCCCCCAAATATTCATTGTCCTTCAAGGCTCAGCATAGGAATCACCTTTTCCTAAAAGTCTTCCTTAACTATTCACCCAAACTGCCAGAGAGTTTGCACCCACTGGGTACAAACCTCCAATGTGGACTGTAATTGCTAAGTTTGTTATCTCTCTTGACCACTAGATTACACACAATGGGTACAAGGACTGACTCTGGGCCTCTGCTGGAAAATCAGACAATGGATGGATGAAATGAATCCAAACGTGAGTGAAAGAACAGTTAAAGACCTTGACATTATGGATTGCCTTTATTCTAGGAAATTTCCACTAGGAATTCATGATCTATTTCCAGTACCATGGTGTAGGTCACGTTATCTTGACACTCTTCTTGATCATATTCAACCCTTTATTCAACAAAATTTGTCAAAAACCTATTATGTCACGCAGTCTGCTAGGAGAATACAAAGATGAGCAAGACTCGGTCCCTGCTCTGCAGGAACAGTCTAGTGCACAGATCAACATGTACTGGGTAAATGTGACACAATTCACTGTAGCTATTAGTCAGCAGAGAAAGAGCAAAGGGGTACATTATGCAAAAATTCCAGGGAGGTGGTTAATAACTTGAGGTGAGCTGAGAGAAGCAGGTGACGGCCCAGTATTGCAGGAGGGTAAAGTTTTAGCTAAGAAGTGGAAACAGATAAAAGTGAAGACATGAAAGGATCTTCTAAGCCATACTAAGGCACTTAAACTTCATCCTAAAGGCATGGAGGAAACACTGAAGGATTTAAACAGGGCAGGATATGGTCAGACTTGTGTTTTGAACGACCACCCAGATGCCTGGGCAAACGATGGACTTAATGAAGACCAAAAGGGATAAGAAGGCACCAGCCACAGGCCAGGTGAGCAATGCTGACTACCTAAACTGGCTCAGAGGCAAAATAACAAGACACGAATTTAGGAGATAAAAAACTGGCAGGACAGCCAGCCATGGTGGCTCACGCCTATAATCTCAGCGATTTGGGAGGCTGAGGTGGGACGGTTGCTGGAGCCTAGGACGCAGAGGTTGTAGTGAGCAGAGATGGTGCCACTGCACTCCAGTCTGGGCAACGGAGCAAGATCCTGTTTCAAACACAACAACAACAAACACCCAAACCAAACAACAACAAAAAACTGGTAGGATTTGATGGCTCACTAAATATGAAGGATGAATTTGTTATCTAGTGCTGCATAAAAGTTTTACCCCAAATGTAGTGGCTTAAAACACACACGTTTGGCCAGGCACAGTGCCTCACACCTATAATCCCAGCACTTGGAGAGGCTGAAGTGGTAGGATCACTTGAGGCCAGGAGTTTGAGATCAGCCTGGGCAATATGGTAGGACCCTGTCACTAACGAAAAAGAAAAAAAAATTAAATTAAAATACACACACACATACACACACACACATACACACACACACACACACATACACATTATCTCATAGTTTCTATTGGTCAGGAATTCAGGTAAGTCCTCTGTTTAGGGTCTCCCAAGGCTGCAATTAAGGTGGTGTTCAGGGCTGTGGTCTCATCTGAAGAGCAACTGTGAAGGGATCTGCTTCCAAGCTCACTCAGGTTGTAGAAAAATCCACTTTTTTTTCAGCTATAAGACTGGATGCTTGTTTCTTTTTGTCAGCCAGAGGCTACACTCAGCTTTGCCACATGGGTTTCCTCTCATGTAGCCTCTCACATTAGCCAACAGAGAGAGAGACTCTAGCAAGACAGATGCTATAAAGATAATCACATACAACTCTTTATCTTTGCTGTATTCAACTGACCAAAAGAAAAGTTAAATAAATTTAGAAACTTGTTCATAGCTGAAAGAAAAAGTACAGGTACTTGTGTCCTTAACTGGTCTCCAGAGGGCAGCAGAGAGTTATTTATACTTGTCAATCTACAAAAAGTGTATACAACACTTCGTTTTATTTTCAACTTTCCTCTGTTCTTCCTTATGACTAAGCCTTAACAAACTGGGTGGCCAGGATTTGGAAGGCTGTCTGAGATCATGGATCAAAGTGATGCCAACAAGCCAAAGCAAAGATTCCAATAATGACTTTAATATAAACAATTTTTTCATAAGTCAACTAACCACAATTAAGCATATTTAACACATATTTACGAAAAACTGATGAACATGAAGAATTTAATCCTTCCATGGCTTTCTACTCCTAGAAGTATAAAGTGTATGGACAAAGAGTAATACTCATTATTTAGCTATAGTTTTGACCATGTGATATATATTAGAAAAAGACCAATGTCCCAGAAATTGTGGACGACACAAAGAACTATAAAAGCATGTGGTTTTTGTTTGTTTATTTGTTTTGACACAGGGTCTTGCTCTATCACCCAGGCTGAAGTGCAGTGGCATGATCACGGCTCACTGCAGCCTTAACTTCCTGAGCTCAAGTGATCCTCCCACCTCAGCCTTCCGAGTAGCTGGGACCACAGGCGCATGCCCCCATGCCCAGCTAATCTTTTTGTATGCTTTGTAGAGGCAGGGTCTCACTATGTTGCCCAGGCTAGTCTCAAACTCCTGAGCTCAAGCGATCTGCCTGCCTTGGCCCCTCACAGCGCTAGGATTATAGGCATGAGCCACCACGCCTGGCCAAAAACATGTTTTTAAAAACCACAAAATTCTGACTTATTCTCTCATTATAAACAAGAATAATACTGGATAACATAGATTAAATGCATCTTTTTTTTTTCTTTTAGAGACAAGGTCATGCTATGTCACTCAGGCTGCAGTGTACTGGCACAATCATGGCTCACTCACATTAGACTCCTGGGTTCAAGCAGTCCTCCCACCTCAGCTTCCTCAGTAGCTAGGACTACAAGCGTGTACCACCATGCTGCCACAGGATCCTTGGGGTGTTGCTTTGCCAGCCAGAAACCTCTGTGGTCAGTGGCACTTTTGCCTGAGTTTTGCTCAGGCCTGCTAGGCTCATTCCACCTGCTTGACCTGGCAGGCTGTGCTCAGCTCATGCTACCAGCCTGGATCCCATGCCTGCCAAGGGCAAGCCAGGTGCACAGTGACAAGGGGTGCATGAGTGAGTGCAGGGTCCAGCCACTACACACAGCTAGGCATGCCAGCTGCAGGGGGATGGGCAGTTCCAGGTGCCAGCAAGGGCGCCAGCTCCCTGCAAGGCTGCAGCTGGACCAGGTATACCATAAGTGGCTTCCACTGCTGGCACTGGGGAACACAGTGGTGCCTGGAAGTCTGGAGACACCAGGAACTGCAGAGCCCCAAAGAGGGTGTCACAACACTGGCTCAGGGAGCTTCTAGGTCTGGGCTTCCCCAAGGGCTGCAGCTCTTCTCTCCTTCTTGTTGCCTGCTGTGTGGTGAGTGAGGGGTGTGTTTCAGCCCTGTTTGCCTTATAGCTTTTTCAGTCCCACCATTTGGTGGGTCCTGAGTTCTTGTCCCACATGCAGGAAGAATGAGATATGCAGACTATTGGAGGGTGAGTAATGCAAAGAGGTGCTTTATTCAGCAACAGTACAGCTCTCAGGAGATCTGAAGTGGGTAGCTCCTTTCTGCAAGCAGGTCATCTCGGCATCTGCTCAGCTCCCAGCTGAGAGGAGACCCACAGTGGGTAGCTCCTTTCTGCAAGCAGGTCATCTCAGCATCTGCTCAGCTCCCAGCTGAGAGGAGACCCACAGTGGGTAGCTCCTTTCTGCAGGCAGGTCATCCTGGTATCTGTTCAGCTCTCAGCTGAGAGAAGACCCCACAGTGAATAACTCCTCTCTGCAGGCAGGTCATCCCGACCTCTGCCAGAGTCTGGCTGAGTCTAGGGTTTTTATGGGCTTCAGAGGGGAGGAAGTGCATGCTGACTGGTCAATGTGCAGCCACAGGTGGGCCTGAAAAAAGCACCATAAGTTCTCACTCCAGTCTGTGGAACTGGCAGCCTGGCCCCCAGGCTTCAGGCCGTCCCTGGCTTGAAGGTGGGGCTTCAGCAGTGACACATCCCTTTCCACTCAGGAGCCTGTCACTTCCTGCTGCTGTTCACGGTGCCCAGGCTGTTCATGCCAAGGGATACCTGCAGGCCTGTGCTGTGCCACCCTCAGTGCCCCCATGGCCTCCCTCCTGTGCTCGTTGGCACTCAAAATCTGGAGGGCACCAAAGCAGCAGGGGCCTGGTGTGTCAGCACTATCCCAAGCACACACACACCTGGCCAGGTCATGACAGTGCCCAGGCTTGGCCACAACTTTGCTCCAAAATAAGAGTGGGTGCCAGGAATAAGGAAAGGCCAGGCAGCAGGAGCAGGCACTTCTGAGCCTGTGGAGGCAGGGGGGCTTCCTGGGCCCCCAAGAGCACAGGGATCCCTGGGTCTGCAGCCATGGCTGGGCAGCTGCAGCTGCCTCTAGGAGCATGGAGCTCCCCCATCACCAACTCAGAAGGTGGGCACCATTCCTGCTTGTTCTTGGCTCCTGCCGGCTTAGTAGAGTGTACAACCCTGGTCATGTCTCCCCTGCTGCATCCAGCATCTTTGCAGCAGCTGCTCCAGAAAGGGCACTGCTGAAATGATTACATGGTTTATGGATGAAAAATGAAGTGACAAAAATATGTATTCTCAAGTGCACAACTGTTTACATAGAAAGCCTCAAAGAGTCTATAGAAAAATTATTAAAACAAACACAAGAATTTAGCAAGATGTTTGGTTACAAAATCAATATATATAAAACTGCTACAGATAATACTCATTTTCCCTCCTTCCCTCTTTCTCTTTCTTCCTTCTGTCTTCTTCCATTAAATATTAATTAGGCCAGCACTGTGGCTCATGGTTGTAATCTTAGCACTCTGGAATGCTAAGGCAGGAGGATTACCTGAGGACAGGAGTTCAAGACCAGCCTGGATAATATAGCAAGATCCCATGTCTACTATATGTGTGTGTGTGTGTGTGTGTGTGTGTGTGTGTATATATATATATATTTTTTTTAAATTAACTGGGTGTGCTGGCACATGCCTGTAGTCCCAGCTACTCAGGACGCTGTGGCGAGAGGATCACTTGAGTCCAGCAGTTTAAGGCTACAGTGAGCTATGAGCACACCCTACATTCCAGCCTGGGAGACAGTGAGACCCCTGTCTCTAAAAAAAAAAAAAAAAAAAAGACCCCAAAATAAAAAGCAAAACAAAGAAAAAAAACCAAATTCAATGAGTCGGGAATTAGTAGAAGCACAGCAGGGATGGCTTATCTCTCCTCCATAAAAAGACTCTACATGGCTGGTAGCTCGAGTCATCTGGAGGCTTCTCCACTCATATTTTTGACTCCTAGGCTGGGGTGACTCAAAGGTGGGGCTGAGATGAGCCTGGAGACCTAGTAGTACCTACATGTAGATCTTCCATATGGCATGAGCTTTTGTCAGCATGGTAGCTGAATTCAGGGAAGGACAATCTAGAGGGCAAACATTCAGAGAAAATAAGGATGAACTTGCAAGACTTCTTTCGACCTTAACTTAAAAGTCACGCAGCTTCACTTCCTCCACATTCTGTGCTTATCAGCAAGTCACTAAGGGCAGCCCTGATTCAAAGGAGGGGAATCAGATTCCACCTCTTGATGGCAGAGAAGCGACATAATGTTGCACAAAAGCAGGTAAGTGGGAGAGAGTGTCACAGGTGCCTCTGGAAACACAGTTTGGCACAGAGTCACAGAGATCATTAGCAGAGCAATATGTCCTGCGATGTTTTCAGCTGCAAGTAACTGAAAAGCCAACTAACAGTGGCTCGACACTGAGGGGTTGTTATCTCATGAATTTAAGAGGTCAGAGGCAGGGCAAGTCCAGGGTTACTTTCATGGCTCAATGACATTACCAAGGACCCCTCTGCTTCTCATCTTTCTACCTTGCTACCTCAGCACATCCAGAGTATCTCAATGTTTGGTTTCACAGTGCCGCGGCAATTCCAAGCATCAGAAGGAGACGTAAAATATCAAGCAAAGAAACAGAAAAGGTCTTCCATGAGACCCTTTTTTTCCTTTCCAATTTTTGTTTTAGATTCAGAGGGTACATGTACAGGTTTATTACATGGGTAAATTGCATGTCACAGGGGTTTGGTGTAAGATTATTCCATCACCCAGGTAATAAGCATAGTACTCAATAGGTAGTTTTTTGATCCTCACCCTCCTCCCAACCTCCACCCTCCACTCTCTAGTAGGCCCCCGTGTCTACTGTTCCCTTCGTGTCCATATGTTCTCAATGTTTTGCTCCCACTTACAAGTAAGAACACGCAATATTTGGTTTTCTGTTCCTGTATTAATTTGCTTAGTATAGTGGCCTCCAGCTCCCTCCATGTTACTGCAAAGGATGTGATTTTATTCTTTTTTATGGCTATGTAATATTTCATGGTGTATATGTACCACATTTTTTTTTATCCAGTCCACCGTTGATGGGCATCTAGGTTGATTTCATGTCCTTGCTATTGTGAACAGTGCTGCAATGAACACACACATGCATGTGTCTTTATGGTAGAATGATGTATCTTTCTTTGGATATATACCCAGCAAAGGGATTGCTTGGTCAAATGGTAGTTCTGTTTCAATTTCTTTCAGAAATCTCCAAGCTGCTTTCCACAGTGGCTGAACTAATTTACATTCCCATCAGCAGTGTATAAGCAAGTGTTCCATTGTCTCTGCAACCTCACCAGCATCTGTTATTTTTTTGACTTTTTAATAATAACTATTCTGACCAGTGGGAGGTGATATCTTCAGGAGTCCCTTTTACCTAGAAAGAACAACCTCCCCCAAAATCTCACAGCCAACTCACCTTCAGGTCTCATTGGTTAGGGACCTGACTTTGCCTATGTCTGTGCTATAGCTAAAAAGGGAGCTGGAAGAGGAAGAATCTAGCATTTTGGTTTCTATAGTTGGAAGCACCCCTGTCAGTAAAAAGCAGTGGGGAGAATGTGCAGTGGAGAGAATGACATTTGAGCAGGCGGCAGCACTGTCTGCTACAGGTACAGGTGACCATTCATGCATTTAGCAATCAGTAGCTGGTTGTTAATTATGTACCAGTCACAGCGCTAAAGGCAGAGGCACAGCAGAGAGTAACACACAGGAGATCCTTAAGGTTGACAGTCTGGCATGGAACAAAGACACTTCACAAGCAATTACATAATTAAATACAGAATGTGTTGAGTGCTATGATAAGAAGCTTGCAAACAGTGCCCAAAAAGAAGTATGCAAAAAATTTACTTATGGAAGTATATTGAAATGCAAGGTGAGGATACAGTTATAAATGCTAAATGAAGAACAAGGTCTTTGCTGAGTCTTAAAAAACCACTAAAGGTAGGAATTTTCCCATTGTGAAGGAAAATGAAGCATGTGTCTGGCAGATAAAAATGTCCCTGTCATTAGAAAAGTTAATCCACCAACTGGAATTTACTACAGATTCTCTGAACTCTCTCTTAGGACCATCTGACCTTCGTCTATTCAGCTATGACCACATCAAATAAACTTTGGATTACTTTAATACATGCCCAGGTGTCCTGAATACCAGATTAGAATTTTCCAGTTTCTAGAAAGCTTTATAATGTGAGCATAAACAGTCCTAGGCCTGATCCCTCTAAGGTGACCTGAAAATTGAGGAAACAGGCCTTCAGAGCTGGAAACACAGACTGGGAAGCCAAGGTGATCCCCACTCCTTGCACACAGCAGCTGAAGCTAGTCTTGCCCACAACCATAGTACCAAAAACAAAAACTCACCTGGTACATTCCTTTGATAACAGCTATGGCATCGGCTAACTGCTGATTGAAGGATTTTCTCATCTTATCCTCATTCTGCAAATAAAAATAAACGCAATAAGCACCATAATGTATTTCCAAATATGACCCACACCTACTAGGGAGGGACTCAGTAAAAAAACATCATCTGAATCATCACAATCTCTTGAAAACTTCAATTCATAATCATTTCTCCCACCCTGTAGCTATTATGACACATTTTATTTTTACTTATACTCAACCAAAAGCCATAGAGAGATCATATGGATAAAATATATACAGATAATTTGAACACTTCATTTCATTTTTCACTTGAGTAAAGTCTTTTAGTGCCTTCCTAAAACTGCTTTTAAAAGTTGTAAAGTCTATTTGTGATGCCTATCTTCTTCTAGTCCTTGTACTTTTTGAATGGAATATGCTCATGAAAAGAAATCTATAGTGCTAATCTGCAAACTAGAGTTATTTTCTGATTAATCAAATAATTTGATTAGATCTGTTTAGATTAACAATAGAAGAGAGTGCATTTAAAAAAAAATACCCATGATTCTGATATCAATTCTGATCTCAGCATGGAGTATAAACAACAAATAGGCTTTATCCTTTTCTAAAAAAAATTTATTTTTAAATTTATTTTGCAGAGATGGGGTATTGCTTTGTTGCCCAGGCTGATCTCGAACTCCTGGGCTCAGACTATCCTCCCGCTTCAACCTTTCAAAGTGCTGGGATTACAGGCCTGAGCCATCGCCTCCCAGCCTCAAATAGGCTTTAGAGTCAGATGGTATTGAATTTAAATATCATTGTGCCCTTTACTACCTGTCTGACCTTAAGCAAGTTACTTAACTTTGGCAAGCTGTTTCTTGATCTGTAAATCACAGACAATAGGATTTCTATCTTCACATTTTGAGAGATTTAAAGGGTAAATATATTTTAAAGGCTTAGCATGGTACTTAACATGGTGTGGTCAGCAAAAGATGGTTTTTGTTTGTTTGTTTTTATGGCACAGAAATAATAGTAATGTCCATTTGTTTTGTTTTTTGTTTTTCTGAGATGGGGGTCTCGACTTATCACCCAGGCTAGAGTACAGCGGTGTGATCATAGCTCACTGAAGCCTTGAACTCCTGGGCTCGAGTGATTCCCCTGTCTCAGACTCCTAAGTAGCTGGGGACTACAGGTCTGCAACACCACATCTGGCTCATGCTTTTATTCTTTGAAAAGACAAGGTCTCACTATGTTGCCCAAGCTGGTCTTAAACTCCCAGCTTCAAGCCAGGCTCCCATCCTGGCTTCCCAAAGTGGCAGGATTAGAGGCATGTGTGCTTGGCCTCTCTTGTTTTTTAACTGGTGACCTTGAACAAGTTATTAGCCTTTCTGTGCCTCAGTTTTCTCATCTGTAAAAGAGGGAAAATAATTGTGCCTACTTCGTAAGGTGAATGTGAGAATTAAATCAGTTCATATGCTAAGTACTTACACAAGTCCCTGACACATAGTGAAGCTCTATGTATTAATTACCACGTAAGATACAACTAATGCAAATTACACTGCCCTCACAAGTTACTAAATTCTAAACTGCACTGCATACACATCTAGCACAGTATCGACCCACACATAAAACAAAAGAAGTAAGAGAACATTTACCTGTTGATAATGCTTTTCAATTTCCAGGATCCTGTCATGTAGAATGTTGAAGAGACTCAAAGATTCCTCTTTCAGTCGGTCCTCAAACTTCAACTGAAGCAATTGTTTGAGGAACCCAAAATCCACCTGGAGGGATTTCATCATCTAAAAATGGAAAATATTATCCTTAGCAAACTAACGTAGGAACAGAAAACCAAATACTGCATGTTGTCACTTGGTAAGTGGGAGCGAAATGATGAGAACTCATGCACACAAAGAGGGAAGCAACACACACCGGGGCCTACTTAGGGCAGTGAGCGGGAGGAGGGAGAGGATCAGGGAAAATAACTAATGGGAACTAGTGTTAGTATCTGGGTGATGAAATAATCTGTACAACAAACCCCTGTGACATGAGTTTACCTATGTAACAAACCTGCATATGTACCCCTAAACCTAAAAGTTAAATATATATATATATACACACACACATTAAATAAAAAATGGAAAAAATGTACATTATTATAGAGAGTAAAGGTCCTCTGTGTAAAGATTCCAACACATTCTCTGGTTCTGGACATATAAGCTGGGTTCCTGGTCAGAGGTCTGTCCTGATTTTTAAGATGATTGTATGCATTGTGGAATTCCAGTAATTCCATCCTAGGTGACCAGGCTTTCAAAATGACAATTAATTTGCCAAACTAAGATACGCTGATGGACTAAAAGACGAGAGTTTCCTAGCAGTTTCTTCCCACACAGAAGAAAATATCTGTGTTTATATTGGCCTTCTGTCATACCTCAAAAGGTATAGTTCTCAAGATGTGGATTTCAGATCAGAAAAGAGAGGCAAGAATCATCATTTGCTGAGAATCTACTAGCACAAGCATTTAAATATGTAACCAGCATGTTGACTAAGAACCATTTGTAATAATTAAAACACAGTGTATTTTTATCTACCCCCATCTATTTAAAATGTATTCACTAGGGCTCCCACCTGTAATCCCAACACTTTGGGAGGGTAAGGTGGGTGAATCAGGTGAGCCCAAGAGTTTGAAACCAGCCTGGACAATATAGCGAGACTCCATCTCTTCAAAAACTTAAAAGAAGAAAAAAAGAGAGATCTAAAAAAAAATGTATTCTCTATGTAATCTTCCCCTGCTCTGAATGGAAATGACAAAATCCCATGACTTTTCTATTCATTCTTGGGAACATAGTCCTACTATCGCTACAAATACAGCCTCAGAGTAGCATTTAGAATATAACTACCAGGTGAGGTGGCTCATGCCTGTAATCCCAACACTTTGGGAGGCTGAGGTGGGCAGATCACCTGAAGTCAGGAGTTTGAGACCAACCTGGCTGACATGGTGAAACCCTGTCTCTACTAAAAATACAAAAAATTAGCCAAGTGTGGAAGCGTGCCCCTGTAATCCCAGCCACTTGGGAACTTGAACCCGGGAGATGGAGGTTGCAGTGAGCCAAGATCGCACCACTGCACTCCAGCCTGGGCAGCAGAGCAAGACTCCGTCTAAATACACACACACACACACACACACACACACACACGTGTATATATGTATATATAATATATACATTACATATATATGAGTTAAAATGCTTCCAACTTCATTCATAAGGTTTTTCCCTTTGTTGAGAGTAATGAAAAAGAGTGATTCACCTTTGAGCTCTCTCTGCTCACCCCCTTACCAGCACCCAAGTGGTTGTATCTCCACAAGGAACAAGGCAGCAGGGATAGAGGGGCAAGGATGTTCCTACCTGGTGGGGTGGCTTCACCATGGTGCTACAGGGCAGAAGAACTAACTTCTCTTCTTCCCTTGGGCACTGATGTAGCTTCTCTAGAGATTCTGATTACTGGGACCCTCTCTTTTGTAGATGTATCTTGACCTAAGCAGATGCTTCGCTACTCTGAGTGGTCACTTGCTACTCCTTCCTTAGGTTCTATGAATCTGGAGTTCACCTCTTTCTTCTCCCTGCTGTTAGGGGTCCTTTGTTCTTCCAGATCACTCTACTGGACAGGACCCAAAATCACCCCACACTGGTTTCACCTCTCTCTCTCTCAGGGCCACATATGGTTTACGGGAAACAATTACACATCCTTTACCCCAATAACTCTGGAAGTGCAGACTGATCCCAATCAAGTCATTCTATCTTCTCATCACAGCCCCCTTTTGCTTCCTCAAGCATGAGTCAAGCACCAGTCCTTTGTGTCTTCTAAGGACAGCAAATACATCCAAGCTCCATTGAAGCCTGCCTTCCTAGCTTTGAGTTGAGGAGGATTGCTTCTGCTGCCCTTCTCCCATAAGAACCATGGCAATAGTTCTTTCTAGAGTCAGCTTCAGCAGTTTTTTCTCTTCAGTCCCTGACCTTATTTATTGTCCTTGATCTGATTCAAAAGCTGAGAGACATTCATCTAATGTGAAACATGCCCCTTGCAAAATCTGCAAATGGTTTCTAACTCACAGTTAGTTTGGAACTTGATGCCTGGTGTACTGGTATCCTGGGAAGACTTTCATTTTAGTATCCTCATACTGTATAGGAGGTTTTATTTTACAGGTGAGAATATCAAGACTTTGAGAAGTCAAGTGACAGCGTTTGGGTGGGGTCCCAGATGAAAAAAAATCAGAAAGACAAACTCTAAAATCACAGTAAAAGCTTTGAACAAGCCAGGCATGATGGCTTATGTCTGTAATCCCAGCACTTTGGGAGGCCAAGGAGGAAGGGCCACTTGAGGCCAGCAGTTAAGACCCACCTAACAATATAGTAAGACCTCATCTCTACAAAAAATTTAAAAATTAGTCAGGCATGGTGGTGTGTAGCCTGTAGTCTCAGCTACTTGGGAGGCTGAGATGAGAGGATCACTTGAGCCTAGGAGTTTGGGGCTGCTGTGAGCTATGATTGTGTTACTGCACTCCACCCTGGGCAAGAGAGGGAGACCCTGTCTCATAAACAAAAAAACAAAAAACAAAAATGAAACCCACCTCTGAACAAACCTCTGGCTCATCCCTGAGAGATACATACATGGGGCAGACTGCAAATAGCCCAGCTAGAGATAATAGAACAAAACCAATATTTGGCCTGAAAAAAATAAAAAAAATAAAAAAAGACATAATTTTCTGTTTTAATCCAAACAGGTTAATTGTGTGGGGGAAAAACAAACAAACAAACAAACAAACAAAAAAAACCACCACCACCAACAAAAAACCCTCAGCATTCTTTAGGGGAATGTATCAGAACCCAGAAGATAACATCCACACAGTCTACAATATAATCCAAATTACTTGGATTGTATACAAAAACAGGAAAATGTGATTCAGTCTCAAGAAAAAAGATGATTGAAACCAATTCCAATATTACCAAAATGTCAGAATTGCCAAAGATGTTAAAGCAGTTATTATAACTATACATGAAGAAGTAAAGAAAAATATGCTGTAATAAATGAAAAAAGGAAATACCACCAAACAGAAAATTTTGAAAAAGAAAACAAATTCCTGAGTTGAAAAATATAACATCCAAAATTAAAACTTCACTGAAAGTACTTAATAGAAGAACAAAGATGGCAGAAAAAAACTGTGAACTTGAAGATGTATCAAATAAAAAACATAAAGCCGAAAGATTTTTAAAATTTTACAAAATGGACAGAGTTTAGGGACTCGTGAGTTAATAACGAGAAGTCTAACATACAAGTAATTGGAATTGCAGAAGGAGAGGATAGAAAAAGTGGGGTACAACAAATATTTGAAGATATATTTAGTGGCTCCAAATCTCCCAAATTTGGTGAAATATGCAGATTATAGATGCTTAATTTATTTATCCAAGCAGGATAAATACATCAAAACCACACTTAGGTACATAATAATCAAGCTGTTGAAAACCAAAGATTAAAAGAAAATGCTGAAAGCAGACAGAAAAGAAATAGCTACATACAGGGGAATAACATTTGGAATGACTAATAATGGTTATTTTCTTAGACATTATTAAAGCCTGCAGAGCAATTGTAAAGTGAGAAAACAAAACAAAACACAACTTGTCAACCCGGAATTCTATATTCAATGTAAAAACATTTTAAATAAAGAAAACAGAATTCATTGCCAAAACACCTACAGTAGGAGAATAGCTAAATAAAGTTTTTTGGGCTAAAGAGAAATAATTCGGGCTGGAAAGCTAGATCTTCAGGAAAGAATCAAGAGCAAAGGAAGATAAACATCTAGGTATATATAAAATACTAGCTTTCCTCTTATTAGCTTAAAATTTATAGCACTGTTATGAGTTTATAATGTATGTATAATAGATGCAATACATATGATACTCAGCATAAAAGATGGGAGGGTGGTAAACAGTTAGAAGGTTATTGTGTTTTACATGAAGTTGTGCAATATTAATGCTAAGTACACTATAATCCTTGCTGAACAAAGGATCAAAAGATCTTTAGAAATAATGAAAATTAAATGCAGAAAGAAGTACTGAGATATGGGAAAGAATGATGAGCAAATAAATTGGTAAATGTGAGTAAATCTAAACAAGCATTAATTGTATAAAACAATATGAAGAGTTAACTGCAAAAATATTAGGAGAAAACAACTGAAATACTTGATAATAATAATATAAAAGACAGAAGGACACGATTAGAGATAAAGGTTCTACATTTCTTGTACTGTATGGTAGAAATTACAAATTCTAGTCAACTGTTGAATGTTCAAATTTGAGATTAATCATTAAAAGTATAAAGATAAAATAGTTAATTACTAGTAGAGAAGAGAATAGAAACTAAAGAAAAGTTAATACAATCACTGGAGAGTAGGGAAGGAGAAAAAAGAGGTATTGAAAAAATAAGATAAAGAGAAATTTAAAAACAAGTTGGCAGAAAAATAATTTATCAGTAGTCAAAATTAATACTAATAGAATAAATTAGCTATTAAAAGAGATTATTAGATTGGATTTTTCAAAACCATATACAATTTATAAGAGAGAATCTAAGATACAACACAGAAATAATGTCAGTGTAGAAAAGAGAAAGATTTGCCAGGTAAATACTAGCCTAGAGAATGTTGATACAGATAAATTAACATTGAACAAAAAGGACAATATGGCAAAAGTCTTCATATAGAAAAAATATATGAATCCAATAATTAATACAGATTTTAAAAAAAATTTCCTGGCCAGGCATGTTGGCTCACAACTGTAATCCCAGCACTCTGGGAGGCTAAGGTGGGCAGATCATGAGGTCAGGAGTTTGAGACCAGCCTGGCCAACATGGTGAAACCCTATCTCTACTAAAAATACAAAAATTAGCCAGGCAAGGTGGCGTGCACCTGTAATCCCAGCTACTCGGGAGGCTGAGACAGGAGAATTGCTTGAACCTGGGAGGTGGAGGTTGCAGTGAGCCGAGATCGCACCACTGCGCTCCAGCCTGGGTGACAGGGCAAGACTCCAACTCAGGGAAAAAACAAAACAAAACAAAAAAATTCCCGTATTTGTGGCACAATGACAAAGACTGACCTCAGACAAAGCCTCAACACAAATTGCAACAAACACCAAATAATTTGTTTCAAAAGGACTGTGTTCTCCAACAAAGCACTGAAGTATCAGCTATATAAAAATATTCTAAAAAGCATCTTTGCAAATTTAATAACTTTCTTATTATACAGTTTACATGAACAAATTAAAAGAATAAATGAAAAATTTGAGTATTTAAGTTTAAATACTAATAAAAATACTGTATTTCAAAGTTTGTAGAAGCTAAAAATGTAGTTAGTGGGAAATTTGCAGTTTTAACTGCCTACAAAAGAGAAGAAGAAAGCCTCAAAATCTATGATCTATAGGCATTGGTAGCTGTCAGCCCAATATCTGGTATCATGGTTCTTCTTTACTGATGGAACCACGACATTGTCAAGGGCAGCAATTTGCAAAGCTAAAATACTTGTCCAAAGCTCCTTGTAATTCAAGGGGTCATGCGATACACTTACGGCCAAAGAAACATATGGCAAGGCTTTCTATGGAAAGTTCTTGCTTTCCTAAGATAGCTACTACCACACCTCCCTAATTCTCCCATATTCTCCTTCCATGGAGGCTGGAAGGGGAGCAGCCATCTTGCTACTGAATCAGAACTAGGGCAACAAAAGCCAGGCACTAATCGTGGAGATGTGAGAAGATAAAATGAATCTACATCACACAGATTGGAGAGCTACTGCACTAACTCTGGATTCTCTCACTCTACACCTCTTGCAGCCAATGTAGTTGTTTTTTCTAAACACGGAGCTATATGCTATCCTAATTGATACCCAGCTCCAACTCAAGAAATTAAAAAAAAAGAAAAACAAGCCAGGCATGGTGGCTCACACCTGTAATCCTAGCTCTTTGAGAAGCTGAGGCAGGAGGATCGCTTAAGCTTAGAAATTTGAGGCCAGCCTGGGCAACATAGTGATACCCCATCTCTACAAAAAATTTTAAAAATTAGCCAGGTGTGGTGTCATGTGCCTGTAGTTCCAGCTACTCAAGTGGCTGAGGCAGGAGGATCACTTGAGCCCAGGAGGTCAAGGCTGCAGTGAGCCGTGATTCTGCCACTACACTCCAGCCTGGGCAACAAGGTGGACCCTATCTTATAAAACAAACAGAAAAAAAAAAAAAATTAAGAAAAGAAAGAGTAAACAGAAAGAAAGAAAGAATAATAAATATAAGAAAATAAATTTATGAACTAGAAAATAAAGATACAATAAAGAGGATTAATACACACTAAAATTGGGGGTCTGAAAAAAAACCTAATGAAATAGACAATTCTGCCAAAAGTCACTAACAAAAAAAGAGAGGAGATATGCAGACAATACCAGACAATATTAAACATTTAAAAAGGAATACAACTACAAATATAATACTGAAAAATAATAAGACAATAAACATTATACCCAAAATTTGAAGATTTAACAGAAATAAATACTTTTACAGAAAAACATAACATCAAAACTGACCCAGAATATTTAATAAAATGGGAATACATACATAACAAAATAACAATAGCTATAAAAATAAGCAGTTTTACATGCAAGTTCTAACAAACATTGAAGAAATAGATATTCCCAATCTTATGTGAAGTATTCCAGAGACTAGACTAGGGAACACTTCTCATCTTATGAGGATACTGTGACCTTGGTACCAAGACTGAACAACAATAGTATAAGAAAAGAGTATTATAGGGTAAAGTCAGGAAGACCACGAACCCACCAGCAGGAACCAACTCCAGACACACTGGGAAGAAAAGGGAAGACCCTATCTCTACCAAAAATTTAAAAATTAGTTGGGCAAGGTGGTGCACTCCTGAAATCCCAGCTACTCAGCAGGCTGAGGTGGGAGGATTGCTTGATCCCAGGAGTTCAAGGTCACAGTGAGTTATGATTATCACTGCACTCCAGCTTGGGCAACAGAACAAGACCCTGTCTCAAAAAAAAAAAAAAAAAAAGAGAGAGAGAGAGAGAGAGAAAAGAAAAGAAAAAATTATAGGGCAATCTCACTTCAAACAGATGAAAATAAATCCTCAATAAAATAATAGCAAATAATGTAGAAATGCAAAAAAGAAATATTATGATCCAATGATCCAGTTGGGTTTATTTCAGGAGGTAAAGGATGGTTTACTATTCAAAAACCAAATTTTACCACATCATCAGATAAAGGAGAAAAGCCATGAAAAGTATTCAAACCCAGTCATACATGATTTTTAAAAATGTATTTGATTAATTAGAAATAGAAGAAGACATCCTTAATCTAACATTTGTATCAAATTTTGGTTCAGCTATAACAAAAAATCCAAATAGCCAGGTTTGGTGGCTCATGCCTGTATTCCCAACACTTTGGGAGGCCAAGGCAGGACGATCACTTGAGGCCAGGGATTTAGGACCAGTCTGGGCAACATATTGAGACCCTGTCTCTACAAAAAAGTAGAAAAAATATTAGCCAGCTGTGGTGGCACACACCTGTAGTCCCAGCTACTCAGCAGGCTGAGGTGGGAGGATCACTTGAGCCCAGGAAGTCAAGGCTGTTGTCACCTATGATCCTGCCACTGTACTCCAGTCTACGTGACAGAGTGAGACCCTGTCTAAAAAATAAATAAATAAATAAATAAATAAATAAATAAATAAATAAATAAAATCTAAGTAACATAAGCATAAATGAGAAATAAGTTAATTTCTCGCCCTAGAAATCTACCTAAGCAATCAATGGGTGAAATGATCTAAGATTCTTCCGTTTTATTACTCTGCTGTATACCGTTTCAACCTCATGGTCCAAACAGTAGGATTCATGCTCTAGCAGAAGAAGTAAGAAAAGGAAAACAGGAAAAAAGGAAGCAAAACCAGGAAGGGAAGGGGAGGGAAACTGGGAAGGGAAGGGGAGGGAAACCAGCAAGGGAGGGAAGGGGAAGGAAACCAGGAAGAAAGGGGAGGGGAGGGAAGCCGGGAAAAGAAGGGAGGGGAGAGAAACAGGGAAAGGAGGGGAGGAGAGAAAAAGGGAGGGGACTGGAAGGGGCACCAGGACAGGAAGTGAAGGGAACCGAGACAGGAACCGGAAGGAAAGGGAAGGGAACCAAGAAGGGAACCAGGATGGGAACTGGTGACAGGTGAGGCCAGTTGGACTTCCTGGATCCAGTGGGGACTTGGGGAGCTTTCCTGTCTTACAAGAGGATTGTAAAACGTACCAATCAGCACTCCGTAAAACGCACCAAACAGCGCTCTGTAAAACACACAAATCAGCGGGATTCTAAAAGTAGCCAATCACCGGGAGGATTGAAAAAAGGGCACTTTGATAGGACAGAAATGGAACACATGGGAGGGTACAATAAGGGAATAAAAGCTGGCAGTGGCCCATGCCCTCCCACCCCCTCTTCCACAGGATGGAAGCTTTGTCCTTTTGCTCTTCACAATAAACCTTGCTACTGCTCACTCTTTGGGTCCGTGCCATCTTTAAGAGCTGTAACACTCACCACAAAAGTCTGTGGCTTCATTCTTGAAGTCAGGAAGAACACGAACCCACCAGCAGGAACCAACTCCAGACACACCGGGAAGAAAAGGGAAGGGAACTCGGACAGGAACCGGGAAGGGAAGGGAACCAGGATGGGAA
Organism: Theropithecus gelada; assembly: GCF_003255815.1. NCBI lineage: Eukaryota > Metazoa > Chordata > Mammalia > Primates > Cercopithecidae > Theropithecus > Theropithecus gelada. The sequence continues at coordinate 26,504,534 of NC_037677.1, read as the reverse complement.
CCGCGGCAAGAACTGGCAAGGGAAGGAAAGGGAACCAGAACAGGAACCAGGATGGGAACTGGGAAAATAAGAGAACTGGGAAGGAAAGCGAACCGGGAAGGGAAAATAGGAAGGGAGGGGAAGGGAAACTGGGAGAAGAAAGGGAGGGAAACTGGGAAGAAAGAGAAGGACAGGGAAACTGGGAAGGGGAGGGAAACTGGGAAGGGGAGATAAACTGGGAAGGGAGGGGAGGGGACCAGGACGGGAACTGGGAAGGGAATAAGGAAGGGAAGGGATGGGAACCAACTGGAAAGGGAACCGGGAAGCGAAGCGGGACGGGAACCAGGAAGGGAAGGGAATTAGGAAGGCAAGGGAACCAGGAAGGGAAAGGAACCAGGACGGAACTGGAAAGGGAACCAGGAAGAGAAGGGAAGTGGGACAGGAACCAGTTAGGGAAAGAACTAGACGGGAACCGGAAACGGAACTGGGACTGGAACAGGGAAGGGAATCTGGACGGGAACTGGGATGGGAACAGGGAAGGAAAGGGAACTGCGATGGGAACCGGGAAGGGAAGGTAAACGGGAAGGGAAGAGAAACTGGGAAGGGAGGGAAACCAAGAAGGGAGAGGAGAGGGAGGGAAAAGGTGAGACGCCACAAAGGGTAAGGGGAGTAGGGGAGGGGACTTGAAAGGGAACCCGGACGGGAACCTGGACGAGAACCGGGAACGGAGGGGATCGGGAAGGTAAGGGAACCGGGACGGAAAACGGGAGGGGACCCGGAAATGGAACGGGGAAGGGAAGGGAAAGGGACAGAACCAGAAGGGATGGGAACCGACGGGAACCCGGACGGGAACTGGGAAAAGAAGGGAAGGGACTGGGACGGGAACTGGGATGGGACTGGAAAGAGAAGGGAACCAGGACAGGAAATAGAGACAGGAACCGGGAAGGGAAGAGAAGGGAACTGGGACGGTAATAAAGGAAGGGAAAACCGGTACGGGAACCGGGAAGAGAAAGGAAGGGAACCGGGATGGAACGGAGAAAGGAAGGGAATCGGGGCGGGAACCGGGGAGTGAAGGGAACCGGGATGGGAAGGGGAGGAAAACCGGGAAGGGAAGGGGAGGGAAACCAGGATGGGAGAGAAGGGGAGGGAAACCGGTATGTGAGAGAAGGGGAAGGAAACCGGGAAGGGAGGGAAGAAGAGGGAAACCGGGAAGCGAGGGGAGGGGACCGGGAAGGAAACTGGAACTGGAACCAGTACGGGCACCGGGAAGGGGAAGGAAACCAGGAAGGAAGTGGAGGGGAGGAGAGACTGGGACGGGAGCCAGGACGGGAAGGGGAAGGGGAGGGAACCGGGCGGGAACCAGGAAGGGAGGGGAAGGGAACCAGGACTGGAACCGGAAAGGGAAGGGAAGGGAACCAGGAAAGGAAGGGAAGGGAAGCGGGATGGGAACCGGGATGGAAACCAGGAAGGTAAAGGAAGGGAACCGGGATGGGGAGGGGAGGGGAACCGGGAAGGAAACGGGAAGGGAAAGGAAGGGAACCGGGATGGAGAGGGGACGGGGTTGGGGGGTAGGTAGAGGAACCAGGCGGGAAGAAGGGGAGGGGAAGGGAAAAGGGAAAGTGAAAGGAAAGGGAAGTGAAAAGGGAAAGGGAAGGAAGGGAAGGGGAATGGGAAGGAGCAGGGAGGGAAAGAAGAGTGAGGGGAGAAGTGACAGAGGGCGTATGTGAACTGTGTCTCAAAGAAGGTTCCCCGGAGCTGCCATAGACCATTTCCATCTGAATCCTACTGACCATAACATGGTCATTTGGACACACTTAGTTACAAGAGTAAAATAAAATGTTTCTGAAAGTATAAAAGAAGACAATAAATTGGAAAATATGTAGGAAAGAGACATTCTCAAAAGTTAGTAGCAGGAGTGTAAATTGGTACAATCTCTATGCAGGGCACTTTGGCAATATCCTTCAAAATGACTAATGCATACATCCTCTGACTCAGAAATTCCACTTTTAAGAATTTACATCACAGATTTACTGGCATATGAGTATGTGCAGGAGTATTCATCACAGTAAAATATTAGAAATGACCAAAATGTCCATCAATATGGAAAGCTAAATATATGATGCACATTTTGTGATGTAATGTACTTGTGAAATAAATGAGGAAGCTCTATGTGTCAATATGGAACGACTTCCAAGTGTAAAAACAAAATCAAGGTAGACAAGAGTATTTATAGTGTTATGCTACCTCATGTGACAGCTTTATTGATTAGGGTTTTTAATAATAACTCTTCATCTCCAACGTACATGCAATACTATGTTCCTTTACAATCAAAAAAGATCCAGGCCAGGCACGATGGCTCACGCCTGTAATCTCAGTATTTTGGGAGACTGAGGTGGGTGGATTGCTTGAACCCAGTAGTTCCATACTAGCCTGAAAAACATGGCAAAATCCCATCTCTACAAAACATACAAAAAATTAGGTGGGCATGGTGGCACACACTTGTAGTCCCAGATACTTGTGAGGCTGAAGTGGGAAGATCACCTGAATCCTGGAGGTGGAGGCTACAGTGAGCTATGATCACACCCCTGTACTCCAGCCTAGGTGACAGAGTAAGACACTGTCTCAAAAAAAAAAAAAAAAAAAAATTCAAAGAAAATTTAACAAAATGTCAAAATTTGGCAAAGTTGAGATGGTGGGTTACACAGTTATCCATTATATATGCAAAAATGTTTGATAATTTTTTAAAGTATCAAAAATAGAAATGTTCACAGATGTCAAAAGAATTTCCAACCAGAGTAACAAAATACTTTACTAAACAAATTAACATACGTGTAAGTATGACATAAATATAAGTAGTAGCTTATATTAATTTGTTGAAGCACAACTATCATTCAGCTGTTTGTCAAAGATGCTAACATTTTAAAAATTTTAGTTCACTTTTGTCTATGAAAGAAACATGAAGGCAATTAATGCCAAAAATTTTCTCAGAAGTTTCAAAACAAATTCAGATTTACCTGTGCTAACTTTTGCGTGGATGAACTCAATTCTTTTACTGACAGTATTTCACTGGAATCGGTTTGAGTGGCATGGTCTGTGCTGAAAAAGCCAATCTTTAAATCATCTGAAATGTTGAGTCTGAAAACAAAGGAAATGAAATGTGCTTTATGTCATATATATTTTCTTAGAAATAGATGTTAGTGTGTATTTTTTTGTGTAAATCATATCATATTTTAAGTATTCTAAGAGGTTGGTGAGGTGAGGAAGCCTCTGAATTAGCTCTTGTGATCTGGAGCTAATGAGGATAATGAGATTATCAAATTCCCTGGACTGAGGCATATTGCTCTATGAATACTCAACTGATTTCCACTTTTCTGAGATGATCAATTTAAATATCTGCTTTTAATATCTTCCATACTGTTACTGCCTGTGCTACTGCTGGAAATCATCCTAGGTTATGCATGGGCCTATTCAGCAGAAATCCTTTAAGATAGTGGTTCTCAAAGTATGGGCTGAGGATCTCTGGGGTTCTGGGATACTCTTTTAGAAAATCTATGAGATCAAATTAATTTTATAATAGTATTAAGATTTTATTTGTCTTTTTTACTATCATTATGTCACAAATGGTCAATGGAGTTTTCCAGAGGCTACAGATTATACAGAAGCAGCTCTCTTCCATTAAGCCAGGCATGGAAAAGCTTTGCAAAATGTGAAACAGTGATATTCTTCTCATGAAAGTTTTTGTTTTAGAACAATACAGTTAGTTTTTCTTTAAAATATGCTGTTTCCAGCTACTTGAGAGGCTGATGCAGGAGGATTGCTTGAGCCCAGGAGGTTGAGGCTGCAGTAAGCTATGAATGCACCACACTGCAGCCTGGGCAACAGAAAGAGAACCTGTTTCAGAAAAATAAAATAAATAAAACCTGGTATTTATATTAACACATACCTGGTTTATCCTTATTTTAAATGAATCAATTTAAATATATTTTAATTTTCTTCTTTTAAATTTCTCATCTGGCAACTACCAATAGACAGGACCAACATAAACTACGTCTCTTTGAGGGTGCCAATTTTTTAAGACTATAGAGAGGTCTTGAAACCAACAAGTTTGAGAATTGCTTATTTAAGATGATCACACCGCCTTCCTATATTTGATTTTCAAACATTATTCCTGAAAAATGTGAATAGGCCAGGAGCAAGTGTTTGTAAATTCTTTCTACAGATTTCTAAGGACAGGCATCTCAAACAGCATTAAGAAGGCAATTTTCTGGATGCACTCTGTCAATTTGATCAAACTTACCACAACTGTTTCTAAAATGTCAGCTAAACTAAGAGAACCACAAAAGCCCAAGTAGAATTATCAGACTTCTCAGCGTAGGTGCCAAAGGCAGAATGTCTGTGCTTCTATCCCGCCTCTTCTGCTGACAAGAGCAGACCCCAATGCGGGGCACCCCATGGCAACTCCCCTCTTCTTGTATGCTGGCTGAACCTCAGATTTGTCCCCCACAGAACTCAGATGAAGTTGACCATATTCCCAGTGCCAAGTGTAACTCCAAGCTGGGCTACGCCCATCACAGTTATCCTACCCTCCTTGGCAGTGGATATCCAGGGATGGGTGTAGAACCCAGGTCTGAAGAGGGAGACATTAGGAAAGATTTGTTGGGAGCTAGTAAGAAAGCTTTTTAGACTCCCACAAAGGGAGCACCAGAGGAGAGTTTTCTTCTTTCACTCTGGATATTGCCAAGGGTGGAAGTAATGCCAAGAACTGGCACAGTCACTCGGTGACCACAAGGGGAGCGAGCCAGGGCATAGATGATGAGCTTTCAAAAAAGATGGAAATAGGTTGGGCACGATGGCTCATGCCTATAATCCCAGCACTTCGGGAGGCCAAGGTGGGAGAAGCACTTGAGATCAGAAGTTTGAGATCAGCCTGGCCAATATGGCGAAACCCCGCCTCAACTAAAAATAAAAAATTAGCCGGGTGTGGTAGCACGTGCCTGTAATCCCAGCTACTTGGGAGTCTGAGGGACAAGAATCGCTTGAACCTGGGGGGGCAGACGCTGCAATGAGCCGAGATCGCACCACTGCACTCCAGCCTGGGTGACACAGCAAGATTCTATCTCAAAAAAAAAAAAAAGATGGAAATAAATTTGACTGATGACTTTGCTTGGCCATTGACTCAATTAGCTCTGAAACCTGTCATACCTCCAGTCTTCCTGTAATGTCACAGAGTAAATGCACCAATTGTTGGCAGTTTCTGTCAACTGTAGCTGAAAGCATCCTGACTGGTACTCTAGCTACATGGCATTAGATAAATTACTAAACCTTTCTGTGCCTTAGTTTCCTCTTATGGAAAATGATAGTCCCCACTTCATAGACTTACTGTGAGAATTTAGTGTGTTAATACTTAGAAGTATTTTGAATGATCCTTGATACAACAGTAAGCCCTCAAGAAATGTTACCCGTTATTAGTACTACAGTGGTGGTTGTTTCTACTGTCACTCTGATGTTTTGAAATGTCATAGGTTTTTCATCATATTTGGAAAAAACTATTAAAGCATAGCAATATCAACTAAGAAAGGCCATTTAATGTGAAAAGTCCTTGAAGTAAAATAAATAAATAAAATAAATATCAAAATAAAGATCTTCAATTAATCCCACAAAATTTTAAACTTTCCATACACTAATTACAGTAAACAAATAAAAATATGCTATATATTCTGAGGTAGTGATGAGCACCATTTCTCATTACATACACCCCATGTAACTTACTCATGTGTCACATATCTGCTAGTTAAATGTTCCCCCGAATACATCTGTACCTTAACAATACCCTCAGCCTAGGATTAAGTCTCCCCACAGTTGTACCTATCAAAACTATATGTAACCACTTTCTTTTCTACCTTCTTTTGCCTTCCATTCTCTTCCCTTCTCAGGGTGAAGGAATCAACATGGAGGTCAAGGAGATGGGTCCATAAAAAAAATTGGGAGTAATGCATAGAAGAACAGCAAGCCTGGTGGCTAAGAATGTGGGTCAGTTGGGGGAACAGGGGAAGCAGCACAGAGGTGGCACACAGAGAAGAGGACCACAATAGTGGGAGACCAGATACATTGAATGATTAAGTAAATGTTCTCAAAATGACAGAAGTCAAGTTTTTCAGTTCTAGGAAAGATATTTACAAACATAGGGCAAGAGTAGACTAGAAAGTTCTCTGAGACAAGGGAATGGAATGGGAAGAATTGGTATGAATGCATGCTTTTATAAATATAGATACATAGATACATAAATAGTTGCAAGTGCATATGTGTGCACATATATATGTGAACATATATGTATGTGCATATATTTATACATATCTGTTTCTAGTTCTGTCCAATGAGAGGGCCTAGAAGAATGGCACCCCAGTAGTGATAAGCACATCTAACACTCAGATGTTGGTTTCTTTTCTTTCTTCTCCTTTTTCTTTTCAATATATTTTTTCTTTCTTCTCCTTTTTCTTTTCAATATATTTTTTGAGACAGCGTCTTGCTTTATCACCCAGGCTGGAGTACAGTGGCGTGATCTCAGCTCATTGCAATCTCTGCCTCCTATGTTCAAGTGATTCTTGCGCCTCAGTCTCCGAAGTAGCTGGGATTACAGGTGTGGACCATCACACCTGACTAATTTTGTATTTTTAGTAGAGATGAGGTCTCCCCATTGGCCAGGCTTGTCTCAAACTCCTGGCCTCAGTGATTCACCTGCCTTGGCCTCCCAAAGTGCTGGGATTACAGGTGTGAGGCACCACGCCTGGACCCAGATGTTGGTTTCTAAAAACCATCCTCCACTAAAAGAAATGAAGTCTCCTTGAAAAAATGGTTCATTCCAAGACTGGAATAAAAGTATATAAAATTATATAAAAGCAAAAGTATAAAAAGAGCCTGAAACATTTTGTTTGCCATAAAGTGAAGAAATGCTCAAAAGATGATGGGAAAATGTAAAAATGATGAAGAAACTAGACTGAAGAAACACCCACTGGACATATTTAAGACAATTTAAGCATCAAAATCAATAATGAAAGCATCAGATTATAAGCCATTGAATAAAATAGGAATCCATCAATCCATACTGATATGAATGAACAAATAAATGAGAATGGGAAGCTCTAATAAATGTAGAAAAAAATAGAAAAAAGGCAGAGAATTACCATGTGGCAGTCATCATAAAGGTAACATTAAGATAGGAGTCATCAGGCTGGGTGCAGTGGCTCACACCTGTAACCCCAGCACTTTGGGAGTCTGAGGTGGGTGGGTCACTTGAGCTTAGGAGTTGGAGACCAGCCTGGCCAACATGGCAAGACCTGGTCTCTATAAAAAATACAAAAAATTAGCCAGGTGTGGTGGCACACACCTGTAGTCCCAGCTACTTGGGAGGCTGAGGTGGGAAGATCACCTAAGCCTGGGAGGTTATGGCTGCAGTGAGCTTGGATTGTGTCACTGCACTTCAGCTTGGATGACAGAGTGAGATCCTGCCTCAAAAAATAAAAAAATAAATAAATAAAAATAAAAGAAAGGAGTCATCATTGGTGACCATGTCTGGTTAGTATAAGTTTTAGAAAAAAGGAAATTGTAATACCTAGAAAATAGTAATTTATGACAAAGAAAAGAACGGTAAATTTAAAATAGAGGACCTTGGTAGGCACCAACTCAACAAGGTCAAGGTTAATGAGGGGAAAAATTGAACCATGCCTACTAAAGTTGAAGCCCTGACAACCCAACCCGAGAAGTTCTTTATGACCAGGTGACTGAGGGAAAAAACCTCAAGCCTGATTCACAGATGGGCTCCTCACCAGCTGGTAGTTACCTGCAGTCTCAGAGCCACACTCAGAAGTGACCCTGAAGGACAATCATGAAGGAAAATCCTCACTGAATAAACTAGAAGCAGTATATTTGGTTGTCTATTTTTTCTGGATGAGGGATGGCCAGAATTACATATCAATATTAATTTATGGGCAGCTGCTAAAGAGTTAGCAGGATGGTCAGGAACTTGGAAGGAACAGATTGAGAGATGGATGTCAAGAATGTCTGGGAAGAATTCTGTGAATGAGCCTTTGAAAACGGGCACAGACTGTACAGGTGTTTGTGCGGCATCTGAATGCTCACCCAAGGGAATCCACTGCAGAGAAAGTAGTTAAATAATTAGGCAAAATGACACGCTCTGTGGATATCGGTCAGTTTCCTTTTGCAGTCACCCCTGCTTGCTTGATAGCCCTTGAACAAAATGGCCATGGTGTCAGGGATGGAGTTCAACAACGTGGTTTTCCCCTTACCAAGGCTGGCCTGGCTACCACAGGTGCTGAGTGCCTAACTAGTCAACAGCAGAGATCAATACTGACCTCCCAATATGGCAGCATGAACCAGAGGGAATAGCCAGCCACCTAGCGACAGGTTGATAGCACTGAACCTCTTCCATCATCCTCACTGGAACACACATTTATTTTGGATATGGATTTGCATTCCCTGACTATACCACACTGGCCAGAACCACAAGGCATGACCTTACAGAACACCTTATCCATCATCACGGTGTTCTCACAGGAGCACTTCCCATCAAGGAACTCATTTCACACCAAAAGACAAGCAGCAATGGATTCATGCCCATGGAAATCAGTGATCTTATCATATAACCCATTACCCAGAAGTGGCTGGCCTAAGGTCAAATAGCTTGCTGAAGATTCATTTAAGGCCAGGCACAGTGGTTCATGCCTGCAATCCCAGCACTTTGGGAGGTTGAGGCAGGAAGATCGCTTGAGCCCAGGAGTTCACGACCAGCCTGGGCAACATAGACCCTGTCTCCACAAAAAAAAACAAAAGCAAAATCAGCTGGGCATGGTGGCACACACCTGTACTGCCAGCAATATTTGGGAGAAGCAAATCCATGAAAGAATGTAGTTCTGTCTCACAGGACACAGTATATGCTTTGAAAGTATATGGTGCTATCTCTTCTACAGTCATAGGTCCAAGAATGAAGAGGCACCTCTCACTCTTATGCCTAATAACTCATGCCCAAAATTATAGTTTCCCGTCTCTGCAACTTTAGGATCTGCTGGCTTGGAAATCTTAGTTCACAAGGGAAGAATGTTGTTTCCACCAGAAAATATAACAGAAATTCTATTGAATTAGATGACACTGATGACCGGTCACTTTGTGATCCTTATGCTGCTGAAACAAAGGCAGAAAAGGGGATCACTCTACCAGCTGAAGTGATTGATTCTGAATACCACGGGGCAATTAGGTTGCTGGTGAACAATGGAGTCAAGGAGAATTCTGTCTGGAACCCAAAGGATTCTTTGGGGTGCCTCTTAGTGTTTCCGTGCCCAGTAGTAAAGATTAATGGAAAAAAGGCAGGAAAGAAAAAAAAAAAAAGCAGAACTTTTAGGAAGTCAGGACCTCCAGGAATGAAGATTTGGGTCTCACAACTAGGTAAGGAACTTTGACCTGTCTGTACCTTTCAGCAAGTTTTGCAGCCACTGGGCAAGCCATCCCTGCAGACCAGCAGTTGTCATGCCCTCTGGCAAGTTTCTCTGCCACCATGTCTTCTCCAAAGAGGTATCATCCTAATCTCAGCCTTCGAGGGCGGGTCTTCTAACTCCTTAGTTCCTGCCCTGTTTCCTCTTCCTCAGACCTGGAGGTCATAGCTGCTTTTTGCATTTACTATCACTGTATTGCCTAGAGTCTTCTTTTACCACCTTACTGCCTTTTACTAGTTAAAATTCCTTCTTACTGTTTAAAAAAGTACAGGAAATAGTCCCTGTTCAAGTTAGCGGTGAGGTTTCTGCCTCCTATCTGGACCCCGAGGGCTACATCAATATAGTAAATATAAACAGCCATGGGAACTAACTCTGTTTCTGTATAGTCTACACTGCTGCACATTTAACAGACCTCAGTGATTTACTTTTCCAGGCTAGAAATGCAATCCTTTACCTTACCTAGTGGTAAGTGGCTCCTTTTTACTATTCAGCCACATTTGTCATTAAGCACGAACACGTATGTTTTTCTGTTCCTTCCCATTTTAAGCAAAAGACCTATCATGGGTGGTTTATGGAATGTGAATAGTTTTTATCAATATATTTTTTTCAGGATATGATTTAGAAATTTGAAATTCTGTTTTCAGTTATTTCTGGTGCCATAATATTACAATAATACAACATGATATTTTAAAATCAGGTCCAGGCTGGCTGCTGTGGCTCATGCCAGCACTTTGGGAGGCTAAGGAGGGCAGACTGCTTGAGCTTAGGAATTTGAGACCAGCCTGGGCAACGTGGTGAAGCCCCGTCTCTACAAAAATACAAAAAAAAAAAAAAAAAAAAAAAATTAGCTGGGCATGGTGGAACACACCTGTGGCTCCACCTAGTCAGGAGGCTGAAGTGAGAGGATCCCTTGAGCTCAGGGATCAGAGGCTGCAGTGAACTGTGACCGTAATACTGCACTCCAGCCTGGGTGACAGAGGGGGGGCTGGAAGTGGCAGATTCTTCTTCTAAATCTCTGATGAGGATAAGCCCATGACTCTCCAGTTTCACCAGTCCTAACTGTTTATGTGACTGACTAAAAAAGATCCAGCCCATTCAGAATCTAAGTGAAAGAGGAAGATTTTTTCTTCAGTGTCCCTTCAAATTCCAAATGTCTCTAATTTTAGCTAACAACCCTGCTGCCTAGAATGGAAACCCACATCACAACAAATTAGCTAAGTGGTTCCTACACAGTCTTTATTTATAGGTTCAGCAATTCTATTTCTGAGTAATAAGTTGGTTGTTATGCATAAAACAGAATTTGGGGAAGATAATTATGTTTTTAAAAATAAATTAGATACAAAATTAACATCCTAATTTATTTTGGAAAACAGACCTATGGATATGTATTAATAAAATGCAATGACTCTTCTCACTGAATCCTAGAATTATCCATCCTACAAATGTTTATTAATAAATCAGTCAATGAAGATAGCATTAGGTGTGCTAAACTTTCACTGTGGCATATTTCTCAGTGCTAAATAAGAATATTGCTTTCTTTTGTTCCTCTTCAAAGAACACAGAACTTTGATGTGCCCCATGGCTCATAAACTTCTCTAACTACACTCACTTCCTGGCTGATCTCACCAAGGCTCTCAGCTTAAGACACCATCTTTGTGCTAATTATTTCCAAACTGATATAGCCGAGCTGAACCTCTCTTCTTAACTTCAGACTCATCTAATCAACTACCTACTTAACAGCCTAAACTGATGTCTAATAGTCACTGCTGACATATCATGACCAGAAGTAAGCTTATGATATTCCCTTCAGACCTGTTCATCTCATTATCTTCCCTTTTCCGGTTACTGGCAATTCCATTCTACCTGTTCATCAAGGTTTCTCTGGACCTCCAACTACTGCTACCCCAAAGTCATCTTCCACAAGGAATATTATAATAGTCTCCTGTTTCCTTGTTTCTGCCCTCGTCCTCACTATAGTCCATTATCAAAACAGCAGTCAGAGTAATCCCATTGAAGGATAAATCAAATCATGTCACTCCTCTTTCCCAATCCCCTCATGGCTTCCCATCTCAAAGTAAAAGCTGGAGTCCTTATGGTAGTCTAAAGTCCCTCACCACAGGCACTGAACCCCTTCCCTCTGACTTCACCTCCACTATTCTCCCTCTCTGCTCCAGCCACACTGGCCTCCTTGCTGCTCCTAGGACATCCAGGCACCGTCTTTCTACCCAGTGTTCTCTCTGCCTGGAACACTTGGTACCCTGATAGATTCTTAGGGCTCCCCCCTCAAGCCTGCAAGTCTTCACCTCAATGTCATTTTCTCAGTGAAGCCTTCCCTGATCACCATTTCTAAAATCTGCAATCCAGGCCGGGCATGGTGGCTCATGCCTGTAATCCCAGCACTTTGGGAGGTCGAGGCTGGAGGACTGCTTGAGCCCAGGAGTTTGAGACTACCCTGGGCAACACAGCAAGACCCTGTATTAAAAAAAATTAGTCAGGCATGCTGGGGTGTGCCTGTCGTCTCAGCTACTCAGGAGGCTGAGGTGGAGGGATCGCTAGACTCCAGGAGTTCAAGGCTGCACTGAGCCATAATCATTCCACTACTCTCCAGCCTGGATGACAAAGTGAGACCCTGGCTCTAAAAAAAAAAAAAAAAATTAAATCACAACTCCCTCCCCACTTGCCACACACACACACTCACTCACTCACTTTCCTCTTCTCCCTCCCTGTGTTAGGTTTCTTCCTTATCACTAACCACTATCTAACTTATTATATAGTTTACTTGTTTATCTAGTTTATCATCAGTTCCTGACTAAGATGCAAACTCCACAGAGGCTGGGCTTTTGTCTGCTTTGTAGACCACATTCAGCACCTGAGCCTCTCTCATTCACACCCAGGCACTGGCTCAGTTGCCCTAGTACTTTGGGTGAAGAGGAATGAATATGGGCATCAGTGGTTATTTTCTTCAGTCAATGAGCACCCTGGCACCATTGGTCTGCCCTTGAGCCCAGCAGGTGCATTTTTTGTGGGGAGCTACCCAACCATGGAATGCCAAGGAGTCCAGGGCAGGACACCATTCCTATCAGCAAACACTAGAACAGGGTAGACGCCGTGTGCCTCTGGTGTTTACCACATGCTGCCTCTAATAAATGCTATTCACAACCATCACTAGACCAGGTCCCATACACCCTGACCCATTTTAACAAACGTACCCATTGAATACAGTGAAGCTAGGGAAGCCGAGCCCAGCAGCACTGCCTCACTGGGTCAGTCCCACTGCTGGGCTAGGACAACTGTGGTCCTTTCTTCTTACCCTGGAGCTGCTTCTGTGTGAGGGGCTTGCCCCTAAGCCAGCCCACCTGGCACCATGAGATTCCTGCCTAATACAATGGTAAGTTCTCCCATAGCAGCTAAGCTAGTTCTGGCTACCTATTGATTTGAAAAGGTTTTTAGAAAGAAATTTGCATTTTCCCAGAAACATCAACTCTACATCCAAATAAACAACAAAGCTAGAACACAGGGGGCAAAGGATTATGAAAGGGAGGGGTTATAAACAAGGATCGAGGAATAGCAAATAATGATATCGGCAAACACTTCTATGATTCTGCTATGGTCTGAATGTTTGTGTCTCCTGACAATTCATGCTGAAATCCTAAGCCCCAAGATGACCATATTAGCAGGTGTGGACTTTGGAGGTGACTAGGTCATGAAAGTGGAGCCCTATAAATGGGATTAGTGTCCTTCTAAAGGCAAAGTGGGAGCGGGTGTGGGAGATGTGGGGGAAAACTCCCTTGCCCCTTGCCCCTTGCCCCTTGCACCATGTGAAGACACAGCCAGGAGGTACTGTCTGTGCAGAAGTGACCCTCATCAGACCCGGAATCTGCCAGTGGGCTTCCCAGCCTCCAGAATTGGGAGAAACAAATTCCTGTTGCTTATAAGCTACCCAGCCTATCCTGTTTTGTTACAGCAGCTCGAGGGACTAAGACGGGTACTGTGTCCTAGATTAGCTCATTAAATATTCACTATGATCTATGAAGCAGGCACTACTCTTCATCGTTCATGAACGATTATTTCCCGCTGAGAAAACTGAAGCACAGAGAAATCAGTCGCCTAACTCACGGCCCCTGTGAGAGGGTCGCCAAGATTCTGGAACTCGGGCAGTCTGGCTCCAGAGTCCGTGCTCTTAGTGTCCAGCTATACACTTGAAGAAGTGAAAACTGCAGCTCTTTTCAGACAGTGATCTCCTCGAAAAACAAACAAAAAACTGAAGCCCAGCGGCTGGAGCAAAGGCCCTGGAAAGGCGTTGAGCGAGGACCGGGGTGCGAGGGCTCCGGGGCGGGCTGCCGGGGACAGCCTCTATCGCGGGTCACCTGGGGTTGAACTGGAATTGTTCAATAGAGGCCTCCAGGCCCTCCAGGATCTTCCGGCATTCCTCTGTCTCAGGCGTGTCGCCCCAGTTCGCCATCGCAGCCCGGGACGTGCGCCTCCAGCTGAGCCGCTTGCTGGGCTGAGTCGGAGTCAGGAACTCAGCGTCCGTTGCTATGGCGACTCCCAGGGAACCGGCGAAGCGCCGGAATCCGTGGGCGGGGGCCGAGGAGGGCCGCGGGTGGAGGGGGGAGGGGGGAGCGGGGTGGGGAGGAGAAGGGAGGAAAGAGGGAGGGGAAGGAGGAAGGAAATAGGGAGGAGGGGGATAGGGAGAAGGTTGGGAAGAGGATAGGGTGGGGTTGGGGGGGGGAGAGGGAGGGGGACGGGAACGGGCGAGGGAAAGGAAGGAGAGAAGGTGTGGAGGGAAGGAAGAGGGGGAAGAAGTGGGAGGAAGGGGGAAGAGATGGGAAGGAGGATGGGGAGGGAGCACGCGCAGGAGGAGGGGATTGGGGAGTGGAGACGGGTAGGAGAAGGCTGGGCGGGCTCCCGAGCAACCCCGCTGCGCTTCCACTGTCCCGCCTGCCTCAAGGCTTCCCCACAAGGCAGCCACAGCCTGGCGGCCGCTGCGATACCCCAAAAGAAAGCTGCACCCCTGTAAATAAACCTTCAGCCTCCTGCCACGCCCCCGGACCCTGCTCGCTTCCTCCTCTACCCAGGCGCGGAGCTTGGCCTACCTCGTCGACCCGCGCATTTGCAGGGGCTTGGATTCCCGAGCTTCTCGCTTCCTACGCGCGCGCCAGAGCCACAGCTCGGTGGCCTTGGCTTTCATGGTCTCCTAGCGTGTGCCAAAGGTCCCCCTCAGGGAGGAGGAAAAACAGTGAACCCATGTAATAACTATGCTCATGATATAATGAGCCCTGCGATCCCGGACCAAGGCCATCATAAGAGGAGAGCAGGCTGCCTAATAAACTGCCTCCACCTACCACAAACGTAGACTTTCCTGGACAAAATATTTCCTTGCAGAGATTAAACAGATTTCTATTTAATAAGGTCAGGTGAGAACATAAGGCGTTAAGTCTTGAACTATACCATCTAGTGTGGAATTCAATTTTACCAAATTTCTACAATAATAAGAGTTTATAGTGAAACTGTTGTCATTCTTAGTTTTAAGTTATGTATAACTCATTGTCAACTAATAGGAGACACCTATTCTAATATCAGTATGTCATTGCCATTGTTTTTCTGTAAACATTGTCTAATTTTCTTTTTAAAATGTCATTGTCTGGTTTAGAACTGTCTATACTACATCTGCATTTCAATATATTATCTACAGAAAAATAATTTTTTTCTTCTCTCTCTTCCTCTTCTTCTTCCTATTTTGGAGCCGGAGTCTCGCTCTGTCGCCCAGGCTGGAGTACAGTGGCGCGATCTCGGCTAACTGCAACCTCTGCCTCCCCGGTTCAAGCAATTCTCCTGCTTCAGCCTCCCGAGTAGCTGGGACTATAGGCACACAGCACCAAGCCCGGCTAATTTTTTTTATTTTTAGTAGAGACGGGGTTTCACCGTGTTGCCCAGGCTGGTCTAACTCCTGAGCTCAGGCAGTCTGCCTCCCTCGGCCTCCCAAAGTGCTAGGTAACAGGCGTGAGCCACCGTTCCCGGCTTCTCTGTCTTGTAACAATAAGTGAAAAAGAACTTAGTTGAATTTAGAAGCTCAAAATAGGAAAACAAAAGCACTGTAGCAAAGACAAAGATTAAAAGCCCCAAATGCCAATAAAATATCATAGCCAATGCCAAAATCATCTTCTGTGAAGGCTTATTTTTTGGGAGGGAGGTGAAGAGAGAAGAGAAAAAGAGTTACTTTTACTCTGTGGAGGTTTTTAATTTCAAACTCTAACTTAAGACTTTATTTGGGGATTTTTTTATTATATAATCAAAAGGTATTTTAAAAGAAAGAAATTTATATATCTACAATAATTTTTCTTTTTCCTAAGTGATATTTTACCACAATGCATATACATGTTTTAAAATACATATTAAAATTTTAAGTTAAAATTTAAAAACCCATCTCTTTAGAGCTGGGCCAAGACAGTGTAAAGAATGTGACAAGCCGTTGGCTATTTTGCTAGTGCAATTATAAATGAATAGTTTGAAACTGAGGAGAGAGATCGCACAGAAGATTTCATGAGTCATTGGTCAGCTCTGTACAGCGTTTGTTGACTGATACAGCCTGCATAGTTACACCATCCCACAAAAACATGCATTGAACAAAACATCTTTGTTTGAAACCTTGCTATAGCATATCAAGGAGTTTCAGATTTCAGTGTGTAAGAGACCAAGCTATGATGATGATTGTTTTTGAAACCATTAACTACATAATACTTCTCTTCTTGTCAGTTACCTGTATTTTATCTCACAGGTGTTCCGGCTTATAAAATTGTTTATTTCAGATCACATTCTCACCTATAGTAACTGGCGCTGGCGTGGTCAAAACATTTGTCATGTTAAACCCAGGCCTCTTGTAGCACATGCTAAATTCATTGATGGCTTTAGTGGAAAGCTCATGAACTCTGCAGTAAACGTTGAATATATATAGGCTTTGAAACTTAATTTAGAATTTTGGGCAAGTAAGTCAACATTTCAGAGCCTCTGTTTTCTCACAAGTAAAAACTGGATAATGAATGTTTCTCAAAGAAGAGTTGGAGTAATCTATAAAGCAGAAAAACAAACAGCACATGCATGAGGCAACAGCAAGAGAAATACCAACTAGGCTTTTGAAGGACTCTATTCATTCTTCCTAAACTACTACTAGGGAAAACACTGTTTAAAGATTTCAGTGTTTTGGCTGGGTTCAGTGGCTCACGCCTGTAGTCCCAACACTTTGGGAGGCTGAGACATGCAGATCACTTGAGGTCAGGAGTTTAAGACCAGCCTGGCTAACGTGGTGAAACCCTGTCTCTACTAAAAAAAACAAAAATTACCTGCGCATGGTAATGCACGCCTGTAATCCCAGCTACTTGGGAGGCTGAGGCATGAGAATCACCTGATCCCAGGAGGCAGAGGTTGCAGTGAGCTGGGATTGCACCACTGCACTCCAGCCTGGGCGGCAGAGTGAGACTCTGTCTCAAAAAAAAAAAAAAGAATTCAGTGTTTAAACAATTGAACATTTCGTAAGCTAAAATTGTTTTTACTTTTCAGTTAATAGGACTTCAGGTATAATTTTAAAATTTAAAGTGCTTTTCTGACATATCACATGTATAAATAGAATATATATTTATATAAAAATATCGCCTACCAGTTATTAAAAGTGATAACATCTCAGATTAAGTAGCATGAGGATTTGATTAAGAGTCAAGTGCTGACTCTAAACATAGTAATTTATATATTCCAGTTGGATAGTATCAGTTCTATGGTCTAATAAGAGCCAAGAGGTTTCAGTTTAGGTTTGTAATTTAAATTCTTTCTAGAGAGTCATCACATGTGAAGTGCTTATTTTTCTTTTATCATCAGCTATAATATGTGATTATGTGGTGGTGGATCTGTTATGTAAACTTGTTTTATGTCATGCTTCATCCATAACCAAAGTTCTTAAATAAAGTCTTGGGAAGGACATAGTAAGGCTCTTAGCCAGGACAATATTATGCTACTCAATCCTTTATGGAAAAAATCCTGAGACTAGATCATTTTAATGTCTTAAATTTTGCTGCTGTGAGACAGCATATCCACTCTGTGAAAGTCCATCAATAAGCGTTTGTCACCTGACTAAAGCTGAAAACCAAGATGACAAGCCCATTAAGGGGTTTGGGGCAGGCGCAACTGTGGATGTGGAATTTGGATCCTTGCTGCCAATGTCCTCGAGCACTGGAGTAAAAGATTTCCTCTATTTGGTTCTAAGTTTAGATCATCACTGTTTAAAAGAGAGTAGGCCTGCGTGTGGCTCACGCCTATAATCCCAGCACTTTAGAAGGCTGAGGTGGGCGGAGCCCAGAAGCTAGAGGGCAGCTTGGGCAACAGTGAGACTCTCTCTCTATAAAAAATTAAAAAGAGAGAAAGAAATAGTGGTGAACATGAAGAAAATGACAGGGGTAGGTTGGGCCTGTAATGCCAGCACTTTGGAAGGCTGAGGTGAGAGGACTGCTTGAGCTCAGGGGTTCAAGACTAACCTGGGCAACGTAGGGAGACCCCATCTCTGCCAAAAAAAAAAATTTTTTTTTTTTTTTTTTTTTTTTTTTTTTTTTTTAGTTAGCCAAGAACCTAGTGTCCTAGCTACCCAAGAGGGTACAGCAGGGGGATCACTTGAACTTGGGAAGTCAAGGATAGAGTGAGCTATGTTTGTGCCACCATATTCTAGCCTGGATGACAGAGTGAGAGCCCATCTCGAATAAATAAATAAATACATACATACATACATAAACAAACGTTAGGGCTTAGCTGTCTGCAGAAGTGAGCCCACCTGAGACAGAATTTGTAAACTTACTGCTAAGGGAAGTTTGGGTGATCTCCAGTCTGTTCAAATGACCAGAGTGGATCCTAGTGCCCAGAACAAACCTAGGAAAACTGTAACCCACATATTGGAATGTAGGGTGAGGCGGTTCAGGACAAGTTGAAGTCTGGAGAGTAATACAAGGGCAGTCATCATGTTTCATGCCGTCTAAGATTGCATCCTTTAGGATGCGTCTTTATTTTCTGTGCCACATAGAAAAAAATGCTGCCAACTATGATTATACCTTGACACATCATGGACTGTATGATACACTACCATTTCAAGGATATACCAAAATGATACACCAAAATTTCATGTTAGAAATGTGAAAAACTGTCCGGATGCAGTGGCTCACACCTGTAATCCCAGCACTTTGGGAGGCCCAGGTGGGCAGATCACCTGAGGCCAGGAGTTTGAGACCGGCCTGGCCAACATAGCAAAACCCCATCTCCACTAAAAATACAAAAATTATCCAGGTGTGGTGGCATGCATCTGTTGTCCCAGCTACTTGGGATGCTGAAGCAGGAGAATCACTTGAACCTGGGAGGCACAGGTTGCCGTGAGCTGAGATTGCACCACTGCACTCCAGCCTGGGCGACAGATACTTTGTAGCACCCTACTCCCCCCCCCCAAAAAAAAAAAAAAAAAGTGAAAAACTGTATATCTTAGAATCAGTGAAATAAGGTAGTTAATAAGAATTTATCAGGCAGAGATCCTTTCTGGGGCCTCATTTAATCAGACCCTAGAGGGATCTACTCTCTTGAGAAGCAGGACATTCATGAGGCTTTCCCACAATAACTTGGATAAAGTGCCCCATAGGACCATCTGGTTCTCTCTGTTCTTTTTCTAGTGTCACAGGGCAACGTGCAAATAACTAATTCATATTCTTGGGTACACAGATGCCAAGAAGTCTTAATCTAGATAGCAAGTGTGATTTTGGCTAGTGTGAATATTCTCCTGTAGTCTCACCTAAATAAACTGATAAAATACAGTGTTCAGAGCTGTCTACATGAGGACTAGACTCAGAGTCAAGGCATGCCCACAAGGTACCACCAAGTCACACTTTACCAGGCAGTCAGCATGGCTCTCTCATTAATACTTCTGCATCTGCGAAATTAAGTACCCTTTATCATCCTGCAGCTTCAAACTCTGTCTCAGAAATGTAGTACCAAAAATTCAAATGTAGCAATTTTGAGAACTAGAGAGGAATGTTAGACATAGAATAGGGTAGTGTGGAACCCAAGTTTGTTATTGTTACGATGTCTGTTAACTTACCTGGGCCTTCTTCAGTCTACACTAAGAGGTATTACGTGTCCGTTACATAGATTATGCTATCACCAAGGTGCCAATCAGGAATGTATGGTTCAGAGATGGCCCATTCACTGTGAATCAGGAAGCCTGCATCATAAAAAGGACTACGCCAAGCTCTGCTGTGAATTGAATACTGATGAACAAGCTGCCCTGTGCTAATTAATTTACTGAATGTCAGAAGTGGGTTTTTATTGGTGAATGTAGTGGCCTATTGACTGGTACAATAAATGTTAGAATTGGGCTGGCATTCGTGAATTTAAAGATGTTCAAGAGGCTGCGTGTGGTGGCTCATGCCTGTAATTTTAGCACCTTGGGAAGCCAAGACAGGCAGATGGCTTGAGCTCAGGAGTTCGAGACCAGCCTGGGAAACACAGCAAAACCCTTCCAGCCTCCACAAAAAACAAAAACTACCGGTGTGATGGTGTGCGCCTGTAGTCCTAGGTACTGAGGAGGCTAAGGTGGGAGGTCACTTTGAGCCCAGGAGGTTGAGGCTGCAGTGAGCTGTGATCAATCCACTGAACTTCAACCTGGGTGACAGAGCAAAACCCTATTTTGAAAACAAATAAGTAAATTTTTTTTTAAAAAGTTGTTTAACAAATGCGGATGAGCTAAAATAGTTCAGAGAGCAGCTCACCCTTACAAGAACAGGATTCCCCGCAATTTAAAAATGAGAAAGTGGAGACACAGGAGGTTGATTTACTTGCCCAAGTTCATACAGTTTGCAAGGGGTAAAAGCAGGCTTCAAGCACAGACATTTCTGCTCCAGAGCCTCCATACTTAATTATTTTGCCATCTTTTTCTCACCAAACTGTCATGCGGGGCAAATTACTTCAGTTCTTCTGATAATGTTAGTTTTGTTGATGGCTGAAGAAGTATCTCTAAAGCTGTCAAACACACATTAGCAATTTAATTATGAATGTGTGCTGCTGGGTAGCGGTAGAAAATCAAATACATTACCACACTGTCTAGCCGGAGTGTAGTTATCCTAGAAATTCATCTTCGTGCAATATTTGTGAGAGTAAAAAATTAGGCAAAAAGATGGGCACCTATAGAGGCTACAGAGTTCATGCCTAACACTTATTTGCTTTACTTCTAGGAAGTCTTCTTAACCTCTTATTCAGGCCCTATGTATCTTTTTCATTATGCTCAATTCCCACAGAATGTGAGGTCTACTTTCCTTTTTTTCTCTTTTCTTCTCCTTCTCTTTCTCCTCCTCCTTCTCCTCCTCCTCCTCCTCCTCCTCCTCCTTCTCCTTTTTTAACTTTCTACATTTAAAGTGGGGAGTTGGGTTATTGTAGACAATCAGTACACTGATAGCAATGAAAAGTAATGGACTCGTCACAATGGTTCACATCTGTAATTTCAACACTTTGGGAGGCCAAGGTGGGAGGATTACTTGCAGCCAGGAGTTCATGATTAGCCTGGGCAACATAGCAACATCCTGTCACTTAAAAAAATGTAATGTACAAAGGCATTGAAGGACTATAGAAATCCAAAACTGAAATTTCAATAACACGAGAAGTCTAGGCCATTGCAAGAAGCAAATAAATCTTTATTTGTCACTGGCCCTGAGGACATCACTGTCTTTTACAGTGTTATTTAGTTTTTTTAACTAAGGTTCATAATAATGACCATGACTCATTGACTACTTTTAATGTAACTAGGTTTAATATACTCTCTTAAAAAGGCAGGTGTGTGCATGAAACAATTTTAAAATGTTATTTCAATTCTGAACTTTTAGTTATTTCTAGCTTGAATTATTCTCTGGGGGGTGGTTTGATATAGCTGAAGTTATTTTCCATTGAACAGAAGTTCACATTTCTTTGTCACTGACGTAGGACTGCTTTGGATTGTTGCAATGCCAGAGTTTTTGGAGCTGAAGGAATCTTGAAGATAGTATACTTGGCTGCGTGTGGTGGCTCATGCCTGTAATTCCAGCACTTGGGGAGGCTGAGGCAGGTGGATCACTTGAACCCAGGAGTTCAGACCAGCCAGGGCAACATAGTAAGACCTCATCTCTATTTTTTTTAAAGGGCTAGGCATGGGGAAACTATGCCAGTCCCAACACTTTGGGATAACAGGATAATAGGATAACATGACTGTTATCCTAACACTTTGGGAGGCCAAGGCAGGCAGATGGCTTGAGGTCAGAAATTCAAGACCAGCCTGGGCAACATAGACTGTCTCTACACGTATTTTTTTAAGTAAAAGAAGAAAAAAAATATATAGCATACTTTGTTCCTCTTGCTCAAGGATATATAGGTGGTTAGGCCATACCTAGATATAGAATTTCTTTACCCTGAGGCCCATGATAGTGTATTAGTCATGATAGGCTATGTTATGCTGCAATAATAAACAATCTCAAATTGCAGTGACTCAATATGACAAAAATTAGTTTCTCATTCACACTACAAGTCCCATAGAGTTGACAGGGAGTTCTACTCCACGCAACTACTCAGGGAACCAGATGATAGAAGCCTCAATCTCTTGTAGCAGCACCATCCAAAACACAAAACACAGACTTCTTGGGCCACTTTACCAAGGGAAGAAAAAAGAGTCAGGTACCGGCAATTAAATGCCTTACCCCTTCCATTCTTCACTGATCAGAGTCCCATGGTTCCACCAAACAGCAAAGGGAGCTGGAAAGTTTATTCTTCCAAGTGCTCAGGAAGGAGAAGGAAACTGACATAGCTGACCACTAGTAGTAACATCTACCAGTGTCCTATCAGGCCGTACTTCTTTTTTTTTTTTTTTTTAATTTATTTATTATTATTATACTTTAAGTTGTAGGGTACATGTGCATAACGTGCAGGTTTGTTACATATGTATACTTGTGCCATGTTGCTGTGCTGCACCCATCAACTCGTCATTTACATCAGGTATAACTCCCAATGCAATCCCTCCCCACTCCCCCC